>NC_056745.1:1334757823-1334944918 GCF_019279795.1 Protopterus annectens
AGTGTTGACAAACTCACTCAACAAGGCATCAATCCCTACATAACTTGCTGGACTCTCAGCTGGCTCACAAATAGTATCCAAGAAGTCAGGATTGATGAGATCACCTCCACCAAAAGACATGTCACCAGCTGAGTACCTCAGGTCCCAGTGCTAAGCCCACTCCTTTTTGGCATCTATTTCTCAGAGGTCAAGGCTAATGTCAAGGGCCTCTGGCTCACCAAACTTGCAGATGACTGAAAAATGGGCCCTATCATAGATTCTCCACATGACACTAGCATCCTGCAAGAAGGTCTACCACAAACAAATGACTGATGCCAAAGCCATGTGTTAAAATTCAGTGCCAGGAAGTACATTATAGTGCCTTTTGAGAAAAATCCACCCATGTTAATTACTCCATTGATAAGACACCCCTAAGATCTGACCCAGTAGTTATGGATCTGGGAACATATGTAGACAGTAATCTAGACTTTGACCAACATGTAGCCAAGGTAATAAGAAAATCTTTCTATGTCACCCAGCTTATAAGTAAGGCTATGGCATCCAGGTCCAGGGAAGTTATAGAACCACTTTACTCAGCCCTTATCAGACCCATCATTGAGCACAATACCTCCTTCAGTGTGTACCTGTTCAGGTATATGCGGCAGTTGGAATGCCCACTGAGGTTCCTCACCAAGAGAATCCAGGTTACTGATGCATCCTATACAGATCACCTGGAAGCCCTGTTTCTATACTCAGTCTCCTACAGGTTAATGAGAGGAGATCTATGCCTGGCATGTAAGGCATCTTCAGATCCAGCCCTGATGGACCTTTTGCACATCCACAAAAAGAATAGCACCAGAAACACTAGATCCAAGGATTTAAACTTTGCTTGTAATATAAATAAAACATACTGGTGAGGCAGACATGTGTCTGAAAGGATATACGCACTCTGGAATAGGCTCCCCATCCATTTGATGCAGAGTCTATCTCTGACCCAATTCAAATGTAATCTTGACTGTTGGATTGGAAATTGAAAATTCACCTCTGATATGGCACCCATGTCTCTTACACAGAAACTGACAGTAAATATTCCCTAACTAACATATCCCCCCACTAAACCTTTAGCTACCTCCTAACTGACATACCCTCCCAAAAAGACGCCCATGTTACATGGGGACACAATTAGGTTGGGTTGCGCAGCTAAGCTTATAAATGCCCTGGTGGTCATTAGCCTAGGATATACCTATGAACCTATGATAAAGAGAGAAATGTTTTATGAGGAAGAGAAAATTGTTTGTCATATAATACACCTACTGTTATTTTACATCTTTATTTTTTCAGACCTAAATGAGCAAAGAAGAGGGTGGGTTTGTGGGTCATTCTATAGATCATTGTTACCATTAATTTTGGATCAATGAACTTCAAATCAGAAGAAGTTGAATTTACTACTTTTAGACTGGAAGACTAGAACATTATGGAAGAAAATGGTGATTATGAAAGTAGCTTCCAGAAGAACTCAATGCAAGTAGGGAAAAATGTGCATATAGAATATTAAAGCTTTTTTATTTCTTGCTAGGATTGGAGACTTTGGTTGAGTCTTTTAAAATGCAGTTAGAAAGAGAATGTGGCTATTAGAGAAGCATGTTTTGTGAAAGATTTTGTATGTAGGCTAAGCCCATTTGGCATAATGCCTAAGGTCTTCACCTTCCATGCATAATGTACAAAGTTTGATCCTGACCTCTGGTCAATGCCTGTATGGAGTTTGGATGTTCTCCCTGGGTCTCTGTGGAGTTCCTCCCACCTCTTAAAAACATGAGGAGTGTTTTAACTTCAAACTCCCTCAAGATTAGAGTTGTGAAGTTGTGGGCAGCAGCACAGATTCCAGATGGTGCCTGTAGGGGTAAGAGTTGTATAGACCAACTGATTTGGGCATCTACTGAGGTGCGCAGTATCCTCAAGATAGGAGAACACAGATCACAGACTGTGCACCATGTAGGGCTAGCCACAGGATAGGAGAACAGAGATAACAGACTGCATGCTATGTCAGAGTTAGCCAGCCGACGTTGTAAAAATTGGCTGTAGGTGATATGGTCAAGTCGACTAATGTTGCCAAATAGGCATGGGTATTTGCTGGTGATAAGTGGGTTGAGGATCTATGCCAGGGTCCATGCTAATAGTGGGAGGGGTATATGTATCCCTATTGGCCAGTGTGTGCCCACCATAAAGTCCAACAGCCCTGGGTCAATAAACTACTGGCCATCTTGTGTCCAATTGTCCAGCTTGGATTACCTGAGATAGCTCTGTTGAGGGAAAGTTGGATGTAAAAAACAATCAACCTGCCAAACATGAAGTAAACACTACACTCAATGTAGCTTCACTGACGGGAAGCAACTTGGAAGTGGATGACATGATGGTAAGAAGAAGGCTGGAAATTATTTATATTCAGGATCCAAGATGGAAGGGCAACACAGCAAAGCCACTTGTCTTGGGATCCAGATCCTACTACTCAGGAGGAGGACTGACTAGAAATGGTGGGTAAACTGTGGTGAGGGAGTGGCTTCAAAAGACACTGAGAGATGTCATCAGAATTAGTGACAGACTCATGGCAATCCCACACTAGTCTAATGATAGGGGACACTATTTATAATCTCAGCCTATACCCAACAGCAGCGTTGTAATATTGAAGAAAAAGGTACACGCAGACAGCAGTTGCAGGACCTTCTTGATCAAGCAGGACAACATGAATTGGTGTTGATTATAGGTGACCTGAATGCACAAATTGGGAGACACAGAACAGGAATAAAGAACAAGAGGTTATTATAGACTCCAGTCCAGCAAATGGCTTGATGGTGACCAATAAAGGGTTCAGGATGAGAGATGGTCACAAGATGACAGACAAGAGTGGCCAACATGCAACTCAGGTAGATTTCTTCATACTAAGGAAAGGACACTGTGGTAGAATCAGTGATTGCAAAGTCATTCCCAGTGAAACAGTTGGCCCACAGCATAAACCTTTGGTTGCTACAATCACCTGCATGTAGTGGTCAGAAAAGGCTGTAAGATCAACAGACACTAGGCTGAAAACCTGGCAGTTGACTGGAGAGAAAGCACAAGAGTTCAAGGAATTTCTCTAGGACCTCAGGAAGAAGAGGAAATGGGCAGAGTTGAAGAATGGCAGTGCCTCAAAACATCATGTATGAGGAATGCAGAACAGATATGTGACCAAGCCAGTGTGGAAATAAGGTACATAAGGAAAATGAGGTGTAGAATACAGAAGTACAAGAAATCAAAAGAAATATGAAGTGCAGGAAAAAGTGGGAGATAGAAAAGACAGACCAGCCAAAGATGAAATACTGGTTGGCTAACAAAGATGCTAAGAGAGGAGTTGCAGTAGCAAAGATCAAGGCATCAGAGGCACTATACTAGCTTCTGAAAAGTGACTCAGTAAATGGCACAAAGAAACTATATCAGGATTTAAGGGAAAGACAGAAAGAAGATAGACACACACCCTTAATAATGGATGCTAGTAACGACCAGCTCACCAGCTCACAGGAAATTAAAGGCAGATGGAAGGAGTACTTACAGCAATATTCTGAATGATGAACCCTCCCCCCCAGAAGCTATACTGTCTCAGACACAGCCTATAATGAAAGAAGAGGAGGAGCCCACCATAGAAGAAGTAAGAACAGAACCAAGGAATATGAAGTCAGGGAAAGCTGCACACTCAGATGAGGTCGCAGCAAATATGGTCTGGATGTTGGGTGAGATAGGGAAGAAATGGCTCCTGAGGGTAGTCTTATATGGAAAAAAGTGTATCCCAGACTGGAAAATAAGCATAACAGTGCCAGTGTACAAGAACAAAGGGGACATCCACAATTGTGGACAGTACAGAGATATCAAACTCCTGTCACATTGCATGAAAATTCTGGAGAGGGTGACTGGTAAATGAATGTACAGAGTAGTAGAACATAAGATGGGAGGTGAGCAGTTTGTATTCAGATCAGGATGCAGCACAACTGACCTGATGTTTGCAGTGAGAGATATAGTTGAGAAGAAGCCAGATATGAGGAAAGAGTGCAACTGGGCATTCCTAGACTTGGAAAAAGCATATGACAAGGTTACAAGAAAGCAGATTTGGACAGTCTTGTGACAGTTTGAAGTCCCAGAAACATTGGTAGAATTAGTGCAGGCTACATACAAGAACCCAATGACTCAAGTATGAACAGTGTTCGATTACACAGAGGGGTTCCCAGTGGGAGTGGGTGTGCATCAGGGTTCAGCTTTGAGCTCACTGCTGTTTATACAGATGATGGACTGCATCAGCAAACAGGTTGGAAGGGACAGATCAACAAAATTGCTGTATGCAGATGATGTGGCATTACAGGTAGACTCTGGGTAAGAATTTCAGCAAAGAATAGGAGAATGGAATGCAAAACTGATGGCACATGGAATGAAATTGACTACGATAAGACAGTTGTAATAGCAGCAAATGGAAATCATAGGCTGAAAATTGAGACATTAGGGAGCAGCTTCAAGTACCTGGGACAGGCAGTGGAGTAGAAGGGAAGTCTGAATGAAGAGGTCAAAGCTAGAATCAGAGGGGCTGCAGACAACTGGCAGTGGGTATCAGGGGTAGTGTATGACAGAAGAATGCCACAGAAGCTGAAAAGTAAAGTTGTACAAAACAGTGGTGCAAACAGTACTACTGTATGGTACAGAAACCTAGGCAGTAAAGGCAGAGCAGTTGAGGAAGCTAGAGGCATTGCAGATGTAGTGCCTGCGATCCATGGTAGGATGGAAATTGTGACAGACGAAGAAATGAAGACATCAGAGCAGAAGCCAAAGTAGCTCCAATTACAGAGAAGGTCAATGAGAACAAATTGTGGTGGTTTGTGCATATGTGCATAAAAGGAGAAGACAGTCTGGGGAATAAGATTTGGGACAGACAGAAAGAAGACAAGAGGAAATAAGGACATCCATCAAAGAGATGGATGGACTGTGTAAGAGAAGACCAGCAACAGTTAGGCACGACTGTCGAAGAAGGCAAGAGTGTGGCTTTGAACTGGGAGTGATGGTGACAGTTGACACAACAGCCAGACCCCATGTAGAAGATAGGAAAAGGGGACTGTAGATGATGATGATGATGATGATTATGATAATTACAGCGAAGTGGGTTGAGGGCCTGGTGTACTTAAGTCTATCCCAGGGACCCATGGTAACTGTGGGAAGGGTTTATGTGCCACTACTGGCCAGTGTGTGCCTGCCATAAATCCCAGCAACCCTGGGTCAATAAGGTACTGGCCAGCCAATGTCCAGTTGCTCAACTTGGATTATCTGGGATAGGTCTGCTGAGTGAAAGCTAGGCATAAACCTAATCAACCTGGCCAAATATGAACTAAGAATTGCTGCACTCAGTATAGGTTCATTGACAGAACGCAGCTTGGAAGTAGATAACATGATGGTAAAGAGGAGGCTGGACATCCTATGTATCCAGGAGACAAGATGGAAGGGTGGTGCAGCTAGGCTCATTGTCTTGGGATCCAGAGTCTAATAGTCAGGAGGAGGACAGACTAGAAATGGTGTGGGAAGGGTGGTGAGGGAGAGGCTTCAGAAAGCAATGAGGAATTATATCAGAATTAGTGACAGACTCATGGCAATCAAAATTAATTTTAAGGATAGAGCAGTATGATGTCAGCATATGCCCCCACAGCAGAACTGTGATAGTAATGAAAAGAGTGCATTTAAACAGCAATTGCAGGACCTACTAGATCAAGCAGGACAACTTGAATTGGTGTTGATAATGGGGGACCTGAATGCCCATATTGAGACAGATAGAACATTATATGAGGACTGCCTTAGTCCTTAAGGGTTTGGCAACAGGAATAAAGAAGGAGAGGCCATCTAGACTTCTGCCTGGTAAATGGCTTGATGGTGGCTAATACACTACATGGTTCAGCAAAAGAGACAGCCACAGAATCACATGCAAGAGTGGCCAACATGCAACTCAGGTAGTCTTCCTCCTAGTAAAGAAATGGCACTGGGGTAGAATCAGTGATTGCAAAGTCATCAGCAGAGAAACAGTCTGCCCACAGCATAAAACACTGGTTGCCACAATCAGCTACAAGCAGTGGTCAGAGAAGGCTCTAAGGTTAACAGAGACTAGGCTGAAGATCTGGAAATTGACTGGAGAGAAAGGACAAGAGTTCAAGGTATTATTCAGGGCTCTTGCACCTCAGGAAGAAGAAAAAAAGTAAGTGGAGTTAAAGAATGTTAGTGCCTCAAAAAACACAATGTGTGAGGACTATAGTAAAGATATGTTGCCGAACCAGGTATGGAAGCAAGGTATATAAGAAATGCTGGTGGTGGTATGCAGAAGTCCAGGAAGTCATCAAAAGAAAGAAGGAGTGCAAGACAATAATGGGAACTAGAAAAAGTGGAACAGGCTAAGATGAAATTCTGGTTGGTTAACAAAGAGGGTAAGAGAGGAGTTACAATAGCAAAGAACAAAGCATCAGAGGCACTCTACCAGCATCTGAAAAGTGACTCAGTAGATGGCATAAAGAAACGCTATCAAGTTGCAAGGCAAAGACAGAAAGATAAAGTAGATAGTCAGACACTCTTCATAAGGGATGCAAGCAACTACATTCTTATCAGCCCACAGGAGATTCAAAAGCAGATGGAAGGAGTGTTTTCTAGCAGCTTCTGAATGAAGAAAACCCCCCAGAAGCTGTGTATTATATATGACTGGAGAATACGCATATTAGTGTCAGTGTACAAGAACAAAGGGAACGCCCAAAACTATGAGCATTGCAGAGGTTTCAAACTCCTGTCAAACTGCATGAAAGTTCTGGAGAGGATGGCTGATGAATATGCAGAGGAGTAGAAATTAAAATGGGAGATGAGCAGTTTGGATTCTGATCAGGATGCAACACAGATGATCTTACATTTATAATGAGACAGATTCTTGAGAAGAAGCTAGAGATTAAGAAAGAGTCCAATTGGATTTTCCTAGACTTGGAGAAAGCATATGACAAGATTTCAAGAAAGGTGATTTGGGCAGTCCTGCAGTGGTTTGAAGTCCCAGAAACATTGGTAGAATTAGTGCAGGCTATGTACAAGGACCCACTGACTCAAGTATGAACAGTGTTTGGTCTCACAGATGGGGTTTCCACTGGGAGTAGGTGTGCATCAGAGTTCATTTTTGAGTCCACTGCTGTTCATATTGGTGATGGACTACATTAGCAAACAGATCAGAGGGGGCAGATCAACAAAGTTGCTGTATGTAGATGATGTGGAATTAGAGGCAGACCCTGAGCAAGAACTTCAGCAATGGATAGGAGAATGGAATGCAAAACTGAAAGCACATGTAATGAAACTGAGAACAGATAAGGCAATTGCAATGGCAGCAAATGAGGAAATCAGAAGAATCTAGAAATGAAATAGAAGGGAAAATAGTGGAACAGGTTAACGGCTTCAAGTATCTGGGAGGGGTGGTTGAAGAGAAGGTAAGTCAGAAAAAGGAGGTCAGAGCTAAAATCAGGGAGGCTCCTGCCAACTGGCACAGAGTGTCAGGGGTAATGAGTAATAGAAGAATGCCAAAGAAGCTGAAAAGTAAGGTGTACAAAACAGTGGTGCAACCAGTACTGCTGTATGGTACAGAAACCAGCACAGTAAAGGGTGAAGAGTTGAGGAAGTTAGAGGAGAAGAAGATGACGTGCCTCAGATAGGTGGTAGGATGCACACTGTGGGACAGATAAAGAATTTAGGACATTGGGGGAGAAGACAAAGTAGCTCCAACTGAAGAAGATAAAAGAAAACAGATTTCAGAGGTTTGGGCACGTGTAGAAAACCAAAGACAATCTAGTTTGAAAGACTTGTCACTGACAGGAAGAAGACAAGAGAAAACGAAGGCATCCAGCAAAGGGATGGATGGATGGATTTTTGAGGCATACCTGCAACAGTCAGGCATGACTATCGATGAAGGTAGGAGAGCATCATTGAATTATGAGAGATGGAAACAGTTGGTTGACATAACACCTCAACCTCTTGTAGGAAAAGGGGAAAAAGGGGGTTGATGATGATGATTTGTGTGGAGGCTTTGTTATCTGAAATTTCTATTAAAGAATTATCAAAGTATAAATCAGTATTAGAACGGGTGTGTTTTTATGGAGAAGTAAAATCCATGTTACATGTGTCTGCGGGATGTAGAAGGAGTAGGCAGTTTTGTAAAATTTATAATACTTGGGTTATTCAAGATATGCCTAAAGTGTTTTTTTTTTTTTGCAAGAAATGAGTTTGAATTTTATTATATTTTGTGGAGTAAAATGGTGTTGTATGTTCTGATACTGAAATGTTATTCTAAGGTTTTCTATGAGGTTTTGTTTTCTGGATAATATGGGATGATAGACATCATTCGGTGCTTTATAATAAAGCTTGGGATAAGTAGGGAATATGCAGGAATTTCTAAAGATTTTTGGAACAATTAGTCTTTGTAAAAATTGTAGAATGAGATATATGAAGATTTTATAACACTGTTCCAATTAATAAATTTAACAAAATAAAAGAAATACATTTCTTACTCTTTTCAAGAAGTACCATGAGATCTTATACATCTTGTACATCTCTCTAGTGACTTAGGCACATGAGATCTCAGTTTAATGTCTCAGCCACATGATGGCCCAATCAGGAGTGCAGCAATCTTTCCTGCTAATTTGCACTGATGTCTCACTATTGGTTCCAAGCACTTATAGGTTACTAGGTTCATAGGATGATACTAGGCTATTGGCCTGGAGGCCCTTATAAGCCTAGCCAAGAATTTTGCTCATGGCCGTCAAATTCAGCACCTGTTTCCCCTGTCCAGCAAGGACACAGGTGGGATCCCAGGAGTGTATTTTCTGTTTCCCATTCAGTCATCCAGGCTCCTCTTAAAAATGGATAGAGAGGTACTCTGCTTGACATGGAGAGGGAGTCTATTCCACAGACAGAGGAGTCTTTGGGGGCACAAATCTATCCCACCAACAAGTTCTATTAATGTCAGTGACCAGGTAAGGCCTTGCATGTGGGTTGTGTGAGTGGAGTTTGTCTTACAGGTATGCAGCAACTCCATCACGCCTGGGTCTGAAATGGCCTTGTATGCCAGACACAGGTCACCTCTGAGCAGTCTGTATGAGACTGAGTAGCCTATCTGTATAGGATAGGTATCTGAGACCCTGGATTTTCCTGGTCAGGAGCCTCTGTGGTCTCTCCAACTGCTGCATGTGCTTGGCAGGGTACATGCCAAAGGAGGCATTATACTCAATAATGGGTCTGATAAGGGAGGAGTACAGGGATGTTATGACCTCCTTGTTCTTGGATGAAATACCCTTATTTATGAGGTGGGCCATGTAGAAAGCCTTCCATACAATGTAGGCGATGTGGTGGTCAAAAGTCAGGTTGCTATCAACCTGGGTGCCCAAGTCCCTCATGACTGATTGCATGCTTAGTACGTTGTTATTAATGTGATAATTAGTGGGGATGACATTTTTCCCAAAGGGGATGATGCATTTCTTGGCATTCGGTTTGAGGCACCAGTCATTAGTTTGGGTAAGGCCCTCTTGGAGGATGTTCACATCACTAGGCAAAATTAAGACAGTGCCCAGCTTGCAGTCATCTGCAAACTTGGTCAGCCATAGACCACTAGTTTTGGCTTGCACCTCAGAAAAGTATATCCCAAACAGTAGAGGCCCCAAGACCGATCCTTGGGGTACACCGCTCATTACGGGTCTACTACTAGAGGTGGCTTCCCCTACTTCGACTGAGTGGGTTCTATCAGTGAGCCAGTTAGCTACCCATCTGGTAATATACAGGTTGATGCCTAGCTGGGAGAGTTTATCTATTATGCCTGAGTGGGGAATAGTGTCAAAGGCTTTGGCTAGGTCAAGGTAGGCAGTGTGCATCGTCTTCCCCTCATCCATGGCTTTGGTGACTGCTTTGAAGTTTAACTTGGTGAAAGAATAGGATCCAGTCTTCTGCTCTTCCAGCATCAGATGTGGGTTTGTTATTGGATGAGTCCTTGCACTGATGTTAGTGTTGTTGATCTGTATTACTTTGATTCAATGTTGTCTTTTTTCAATTGATTTAACATGTGGGTTGCCAGATGCGTCTGGATCCAACCTCGGTGCCTTAAACCAAAGCTTTGGATTCAAGAGCTCTGACCCCTCCCCTACACACAGTTCCCTTCTCCTGTCTGAATTACCTCAGATCTCGTGTGCCACCTGGCTAAACCAGATGTGTAGACTGAGAGCTCCACCAATATTTTTCCTCCCATTTAAGAATTTTGATACTAGTGTTAAGTTCTTAGTAGTTGTTAAGGTTAAATCAGTGTGATTTGCAAAATTTTTCTTCAATCTAGTATTAGGATAGATAGTTAGTTTAGTAAGCTTGTTGTATGCTACAGATAACTTGTAGTTAAGATTTATATACATCTTTATTGTTGTTTGATATTCTAATATAAACATGTTTTAAAATGTGCTCCACCTATGGACGTAAAATACCTCCTCAAGACCCATACTTCCAGTGTGTCTACTGTTTGGGGCCTTCCCACTTGCAGGATTCATGCTCCATTGTGCAGCATTTGACACCAGAGCCCAGCAGGGGAGAAAAGAAAAACTCATCTTAAAAGGTCTTCTTCCTCTGCAGACAAGGTTCATAATGTCTTAGTACCCAAAGGCATCCACCTCTTCCCCTTCCTCTGAGAAAAACTGAGACAAAGAAAGGGAAAGATCAAATGTAAAAGGGAGAGAGAAGGACAGAGACAAAGCAAGAGAAAAATCTAAAGAAAAGAGACCCAAAGATCATTCAGATAAATCTAAGAAAAGGTCTCCCGATCTGACAGGTATTGCGAGTCCAGTGCGTAAGGTTTCAAGACAGTTGGATCTTACTATTCCTAGAATCCAGACTCCATCCCCAAAGACTTCTTTTTCACCAGAACCCATCAGCCCCAAGATTCACTCACCAATATTGCAAAAATTACCTTCAATGCCTGCTTCACTAGCCTCATCCTTAAGATCTGGTCAATCTACTAGGAGCCTCACTGAGTCTGACATCAACCAAATAATGAGGAAGTTTTTGAGGACTCAGATTCAGATGGGATTCCTCCCAGCTCCATCCCCATGAAAAGGGCCAGGATCAGCCTCTTCCTTCCCAACTATTCAGCTTCTTATGCTATCTCCATTCTTGAAGCTGGTGTACGTATAATCCAATCTTCCTGCAGTACCAGCTTTGGAGTTGATAGCCCCAGAGATTTTGGCTTCGAAATCTTCCCTCACTTTCTTGACTCCAATGCACTCGGGTTGAGTGAAAACCTGAAGCCTGAGCATCAGTGTCAGAGCTCTAATGCTGGAGTCAGCCCCAAGGTTTTTGGAGTGGTCTCTTTCACCTGGGGCTTTGGCACTGGACAGCTTGGTTCCAAGGTCCTCCTCAGAGCCTTCGGCCTTTGGAATCATGAGGGCTAACAATTCTGCTAACCTAGATGGCTCTTCCTCAATTCCATTGGCTGAGCTGGCTTATGATGCTGTGTAGATGTCATTGGCTGGACCAAGATGGCTGGTACATGGTCAGAGTTTGGATTCATCCAGACTCCCTCTGAAGATGGCTCCTGCTTCCTCACATTCTGGTAGACAGGGACAGATGGATCCCTTAGGCTTTGAGACTACTTGGTGTTTGAGTCTCACATCTGATTGTGATGTGTCCCCATCAGGAGTCCCAAGGCACATTCCCTGGAAGAGGACTTGTAAGAGGAACTATATTGACTCCTTTTCTGAGTCTTTTGCCAAAGACACCAACTTAGATGAGTGAGAAGGTTTTCCAAGGTCCCTCCTCAAAGACATCTCCTTTGGAGACATCCTCAAATTGATGATATGGGTGTGTGTGTGTGTGGGGGGTCCACCTAAACTCCTTTTTCTTATGAATCAATGATCTTCGAAGAATTTGGGTCTGGCCCTTCAATGTCCTGGATGGCTCTTCCTCCCAATGCCTTAGTCAACCACATTACTTAGAAAGCCTGGAAGGAGCATGATCTGGCAAAGCCCATCCCAAAGAAACCAGAAAGAATTCTAGTTGCCCCCAAAGAAAGAAAACATTGAGCTAAGGGTTCCCCTCTAGCTTCCATGGTGGTAACAGCAGCCACAAAAAATAAACCGTCCTAAGAGAGTTCCTCTATTCACCCCCCTCAACAGAGAATCAAGAGCTTTAGACAGACTGGGGAAATAGACATATGCTTCAGCCACTTTTTTTCTTTGTGTGCTGAACTACATGGCTCACCCGACACATTTCCAGAGGGATTTGATCAAGGAACTTTCAAATTCCCTAGTGGGTAACTTACCATCAGATATCCAAAAAGCTGTGGATACCTAATTGTCTACTTAGTCATGATTGAATGCTGCCCTAAGACTGTTATCTAATGCAGCAGAAGGAGCATCCCAAGGAGCCAGCACAGGTATTACTATGTGACATAATGCCTGAATGTGCCCTGTACAATGGCTCCACTTTATTTGGACCAAAAGTCAAGGATATGCTTACCAAGAGTGAGCAGAAGGTAAGACCTTGTCTGACACTGGAATCCATTTTTTAACCTCTCACAGATCCTTCTCCAAAATCAAAGATGATGAAGAAAAATGTGTTTCAAAAAATCTCAAGACTTTCACTAGGACACACCTGTGGATAGGCCTCCCAAAGGGAGAGGTGGAGGTAATTCCATGGGACATCACCCATGAGGCAGAGGCAGCCCACAAAACCAAAGTGTTCATGGACCATTCACTGAAAAACATTATCAGCATCTCTGAATGCTTGCCAGATTCCTGCACTCCAGAAGCAGTCTGGGGAAGCTTCTCCTTACACTCTGTAGTCTGGCAAAATATAACCTCCCATTCTTGGGTGCTAAGGGTCATTACCAGAAATTATACAATACCCTTTTTAAAAACCCCAAAGACAAAGCAAAAGATTCCTGATACTCCACCCAATCAGCTGGAATCCACAGCAACAGAAGTTTCAAAGTTGCTGGACAAAATTGTCATCCAACCAGTTCTCAAGACTAACTAGGTTCCTGAGACTTTTCAAGGTTCTTTTTAGTGCCTGAAATGACAGGGAACCTAAGACCAATTTTGGATCTCAGCAATTTGAATCAATTTGTGAAACAAGCAACATTCTGGATGGTCACAGTACAGTCCATTCCACCTGTGCTGAGGAATGACAATTGGATGTGCTCTATTGATCTCCAGGACACCTACTATCATATCAAGATCCAGCAGCAATCCAGGAGATTCCTCCATTTCTGGCTGGGAACCAATCATTATCAGTCCAGAGCTTTGCCTTTTGGTCTCATCACAGTCTCTCGGTTGTTTACCAAGATAATGGCAGTTGTGCCAGCTTACTGCAGGCAACAGGGGATCCAAATATTTCATATTTACCCAATTGGCTTCTAATTGCTACTTCCAGGGATCTACTTCTAACACATCGGTCATTCCTGTCACAACTAACAACTCACCCTGGCATTTCTATTACCACTAATAACAGCAAGCTACCTTTTACTCATTCCATAGAATTCACAGATTGTCACATAGACACTCTACATTAGATAGCAAAACTTCCATCAGCACAGGTCAAATCAATCAGATCTGTAGCTCTCCAGGTGATAAATCATCCCAGACCCCAGGCTCAATTGGTATTGCTCCTCCTGGGTCTAATGGCTCCCTCTATAGTGATGGTTCCCCTAGCTAGATATTAAATGAGAGTTTTACAGTGGATGCTAGCTGTATAGTGATCACAAAAAATCCACCCCCTTCACTACAGAGTAGGCTCACGCATGTCTGCAGGGACCACATTCTGTGGTGGATTTCTTCTGATTCAGTAAATAAGGGCAGACACTTCCATCCTACAATAACTAGAGCCACAGTGACCATGGACGCCTCCTTTTTTGGGTGGGTGGGGGGCATTTTGAAGGGAGAACAGTCCAAGAAACATGGGCTATGATAGCGGCCAAGCTTTACACCAATGTCTTGTAGCTAAGAGTGGTCTTCCTTACTTTGCAGGCATTTCAGGACCATCTACCCAATGATATGATTGCCATACACTCAGACAGTATATCAGTGGTTTGATACATCAACAAACAGGGTAGAACCTGAACATACTCTCTTTACTGAGAAGCCATGAGAATTTGGTAGTGGTTGATATCTTAGAATTGCTTTCTAGTACCAAAACACATACCTATGATGTCCACCATCCTAGAGGACAAACTGAACAGAACTATACTACTGCCTCATGACTGGTCTCTCAACAAAACAATGGCAGGGGAGATTTTCAGCCATTGGGGCCAACCTTGCTGTGACCTTTTTGCTTCATAACTAAACAGCAAATGCATAGGTTACTTTGCCCTCATCCCTCTTCAAGGACAGTCACAGAGAGATGATCTAGTCCATTCTTGGCCCTGAGGTCTCCTGTCCACCTTTCCACCAATTCCTCTTATCATCAGGTTCATTGAGAAAGCTATGGAGTGCAAGACCAGGGTAATCCTCACTGTTCCCTTCTGGCCTCAGCAGGTACGGTTCCCCATTCTTTGGCCTCACCTTCTTTACCCACCATGGGTTCTGATTACATTCCTGAATCTCCTCACATACCCATCCAGGTTACCTCTACCAGACCTCAAGATCCTAAAGATAACCACATGGTTTCTCTAATTCTAACAATAGCGAAAGATGCCAGTCTTTCTTCCCCGGTCATCTATATCATATCTTCCTCTCAAATAAACTCAACCAAAAAGACTTATAAGAGCAAATGGAAGCATTTTTCCATCTGAGCCTCTTCTAACAGACTAGACCCTAATCCAGCACCTCTACCAAACATTACTTTTCATGGCTGGGTCAAGTTATTCCATAATTAAAATGCAATTAGCAGCCATTCAAACTTTCACATAGAGCTCAACTATGGTTCCATTGATTCCCTCAAAGTATCTAATGTTTTTCTTAGTGGACCCCCAGTTCATGATCCAGTCTCTCCCTGGAATGCCACCATCTCAACCCAAAAACCCTTCAAACCAGCAGCATCCACGGCTATGAAGTTTCTTTCTTGGAAGAAGCCATTACATCTGTCAGAAGGGTGTCAGAACTACAGGCACTCTCATGCAAGACTCCCATCCTTATCTTTCATAGAGGCAGACTGTCATTTAGAACAAACCTTTCCTTCCTTCCTAAAGTAGCTTCTGAAACTAACTTGAACCAGCCAATTGATCTGACAGTTTTCTTCATCAGTTTTATCAATAAAGGAGAACATACGTTACTCACCTTAGATGTGCATAGAGAACTCAGGTTCTAGCTCCATCGTTCTATGACTACCAGAAAATCAAATCAACTGTTTATATCTTTTTCCAAGAAAAAAATGGGACAATCAGTGTCTAAGGTAACCCTCTCAAGATTGTTAGCAAATTGCATTTTATTTGTTTATGATTCAAAGTTTAAGGTGCACTCTGCCAAAGCAATGGCACCCTCAATGGCATTTGCAAAATGAGTTGCCTGTTAGTGACATATGTGCTGCAGCAACTTGGTCCTCACCTCATACCTTTGTATCTCATTGCAAGTTAGATGTGAAGTCCAGGATCTGCACCTCTTCCAGCTCTGCCATACTCAGGACTATGTCCTTCCTTGAGACAACCCAGGTCCCAGTCTGGTAGCTTGGGAATCTGTCACACATGTTGAATCAGACAAAAAAAGACAACATCAGATATGAAAGTTATATACTTGCCATAATGATAGATCCGTGTTGTGTTCTTTTTATCTGATTCAACTAAACCTCCCTCCTTCTTCCCTACCAAATTTTCATTGTTTACTTCTAGGGATCGGACAGATCTCCTTTGAACCTTGTATGACCTCTTGTATCTCTTGCACTATATAGTGCTTATTATATTTTCCTCCTTGGCCTATTATATACATACACACACACACACACACACATATATATATATATATATATATATATATATATATATATATATATATATATATATATATATATACACTTCACAATGCCGAAATCCTGAAAGATCAAATTTCATATGGCCGAGACCATATGATCGAACTAATGGAATCCTGACATTCTGAGCAGAGATCTGCATACATCACAGAATTGGAGATGTCCCTTTTCCTTGCTGTAGTGCAATCTCGGAGTTGGAATATTTAAATAGTGGGGGTGTGGGGGGTGCAGTTATGGTGTGTGCGGCGGCACAGCCCCCCCATCTAGTTTGGTTTTATGCTATATTTTATTGAAAGCTTTAAAACAATACATTTTAAACAATAGACATGCATACTTACAACATCAATGACTAACTCTCTCTAGAAGACAATATATACTCAAACTAAATGGGGGAGGCTACAACCCCCACACCCCAATGTGGGGTGCTGAACCCCCCATACCCCCCAACTATATATACTAACTCCAGAATTACACTACAGTGAGGAAAAGGGCATATTCCTTTTACTTGCCTTACAGTACTCTACACAGTCCCAGTACTTCACTTCAAAATGAGATTCAGTGAAATGAGTTTTCAGCAATTTGAGTTTTCAGCTATTTCATCGGGTATATAACTAAAAAAAAAAAGGTAAAACACTGTTAAAACAAACTATTCTAACAGTTATGCAGGGGGCAAGAAGACTGAATGCTTTAATTAAATCAAAAGGTGCTTCAACAAAATATTAGTTTAAGGGTGTGCACACTTATGCAACCAGCTTACTGTTATGTTTTTTATTTTTTGTTTGTTTTTCAATTGAATTGTACAGGTTATAGGTCACATTAAAGGTGGGAAAGGTTTTGAAATGATTTATTGTGGTCACATTTTTTATATCACAAATCCTGGCATTTTAATAGGGGTGTGTAAACTTTTTATATCCACTGTAAACGTGATCAGGCAGGAGAGGGTAATTGTGGGTAGGGGAGGAATCAGAGCTCTCAGATTCAAAGCTTTGGTATAAGGTGCTGAGGCCATATCCAGCTGGATCCATCAACTCACATGTTGAACCAGACGAAAATAAGACAACACAGATATATTGTTATGGTTGGTGTATAACTTTCATTTTTCATATTTGATTTTTTTTTTGTCTCTTGTAATGAACTTCTTTGAACATCTACCCTTTTGACCCAGTCTGCTTGTCCAACTGAATGAATAAATAAATTCATGCTCATGTATGTGCATACATGCTGGGTAAGAGATATGACTCAGAAGAGTTTTAATAGTTTGGGCAATAAATAATCTGTTACCTCAGCTGGAAATGAACTTTATCAACCTTATGGAAGTCCCCAGCATGTGATCCATTTGGATAAAATTACTTTTTAACCAGTTTGATTCATTTTATCCCTACAATTAGAAAAAAAACATTGAAAGTTGTTTCCCTCCGCTGCACTTAACTTTAAGCCTGTGTTTATGCTCTGATACTGATCAGTGATTTTACACCTCCTGTAGATTTTCGAATCTATTTCATTTACTAATTGAGTGTGGTACGTGCATAACATGTGCTGAGCACGGCTGGTGTTCTTCCTTTCATTTAATTTACACACTTTGGCTATGGATCGTTTACTGCTCATATGCATTTCTTGTTCTGTGGTAATGCTTGGTCACTACAGTTTCTGTTGCTGTAAATAATTAAATTTCATCATCCTTGTTTATGGCTGAACTTTTGACAATGTATATTCCTTGGCATGTTAGTAATTTTTGAGGGTAACTGGTTTTGGGCTGTCAGTACAAGAAGGATTCTTGATCTCAAAGTTCCATCAGTGAGTAAATATAATCAGTGGATATTGAATGCTGCGCTGTTAAATGGTGGTAAGTTATTAATGCAGCAACAATAAACTGCAACAGCAGTTTAATCAGTTTTATAAAGCTAAGCCAGGAGAAGTTTGATGCGTGACACTGCAAAATGGATAATGTTCTGTACAAATCATTGAGTAAACAACTTACTGGGACTGCAATAAAACTTATTAATTAATTAACTACTTAGTTTTACAATAATTGTGAAAGAAAAAAACAGTTTTAAACAGCAGCTTTGTATTATAATAAAATATGTATTCATCCCGTTATTAGTTTTCTGATGCCTTGCATTTTTCTCCCACACTATCACTTCACTAAATATTATAGCATGAGGGATCTGGTGAGAGTAAATCTGTGAGAAAGACCATGAAATGGATAAATAATGTACCAGAACTCATTTTTGATGGGAAATACTGCATTTTTAACAATAGGCTGGAATGCATGTTCTGCCTTTGTATGTGTGGGTTTTGTCTGGGTGCTCAAGTTTCATCCCCCCTTCTACAACATGCTGATTTTGTGGCTACTCTAAGGTGTCCATATGTATAGCATTTGCTCTTGCCCATGTGGCCTGGGTTATAGTTAAAAAAGATCCATACTGACTAGTTCACTTATCTTGTTAACAAAGAAATGCTGTTGTTGTTTTTCTTTTGGCTTTTCCCGGTTAGGGGTCACCACAGCAGAACTCCGGTCCGCAAATGATTGGCAGTAGATTTTTATGGTGCCGAGGTGCCAGCCCGACGTCAAACCTTCAATGAAGGCACGCCCATTCACGCATGTCTTTTGAACGCCACTCAACCACGGGGAGGACAAGCAAACTCCACACAGAAGGCGCTCCAGCTGAGAATCGAATGGGAGAACCTCTTGCTGTGAGGTGACAATGCTACCGCTGCACCACTGCGGCTTCCTTGTTAAAGAAATACATTCAATTAAAACAGGGCTTGTATTACAAAGATACCAAATGTATTACAAAGATACCAGATGCATCTGAATGTGAGAGTGAGGTAAGTGCTGAAAGCTAGACTTAGAGTACATTAGAAGAAATCCTTTTGAAAATTAAATAACTGGGACAGAGGAGCATCACAGCTGAGACTGCAGTAGGTACCCAGGGAGTATGCAAAGACAAACAGAAATCTACACAGTGAACAGGAGAATAATGTCTGCAAGGAGAGTGATTTGTACAGTGATAGCTGTCTTGGAAACACTTAGCACCAACTGCATGCAGTAACTGGAGAAACAGGCATTGATACTGCAAGTATGACAGAAACATGGGCTGCAAAATGTATGAACTGGGATGTGGTATTTCCAAGATTTCATGCATATAGAAAGGACAGTAGGAACAGGTGATGAGTAGGAGTGGCAGTGCACATTTTATAAGGGATTAAGCACAAGGAAGGTAATGATAAGGAAGAAATGCTAGGCCAACTGAAATGTTGGTTTAGGCATAATGAAGGAATGTGGTGCTGGAGATCAGTGGTGCTTAAGTCCAGCTAAGAGACCACCAGGAATAGACACAGAGGGCACTGATAGGTGCAAGTGCAGTTTTAGCAAATGGGAAAAGAGAGAAAAAAATTGTAATCCTAGGACATATTGTAAGCAGTGCAATCATAGGAAATTTGAATGATCTGTGGGTAGACTGGATTACGCCTAGCTCTACAAAACAAGAAAAAAAGAGGAAGAGGGAAGGGATAGAAAACTTGTTGGAAGATATATTTGAACAGAAGGTAACAATCTCAAAAGGAATGGGAATATCCTTAGTGGTTTAATGCCAGTGGGGATGGAGGAGAGTGAGAATGAAAGTACTTGTGAGAGTGTCCGAAAAGAGAGCAGGGTTTCTCTATAAAGTCAAGGCAGCCCTATGTAAAGAGGTGGTTAGAAGGATGAACTATGAAAGTGCTTATATATAGCAAGAGCTGTAAGAGGACAGAACTAGACACTGATTTGTGGAAGCAAGGTGGGGAAGAAAGAGCAAATGCTCTAGAGATCAGATAGAAATAATGAATGAGTTCTTCATTTCAGCATTGGCAGAGTAGCAAAAGGCAGGGTGTTAGTATGGAATGAATGGACAGATGGATGGATTGATGTTGACAAATAGAAAATTGAAGGAATGATTGGGGGTGAATTAGAAAAGTAATTCATGGAACCTAAGAGAGGGAAAGCACAAGGATTTGTTGAACTTCTTCTCTTAATACTTAAAGAACTGGCAGTAGCAGTTACAGTACTGCTGGCTACTGATAAAGAATCTCTTCCTGGAAGCTGATCTGATGCTATAGAACCTAAAGATGGCAACAGTACTGATCTTGCACAAAAATGGGTTTGGTAAAGATCTTGACATGGTCTAACTATAACAGGCCAGCTAGTCTCTCTTCCAGAAAGGAGAAAGCCATAGAAAAGTTCTACAACTAAGGATGGAGTTCTTAAATGTTATTGGCTTTACAGATGAGCAAGATCATGACTTCAAATAGGAGCTGCTTTACCAGTTTTTCTTATTTTGATTCTATGACAGATGTGATAGCACAGACCTATAATTCCACAACTGCCACCAAATGCTATATCATAGTACAGTCTTTAAATCCAGACTTCTGGCACCAATTAATATGCAATAGTCAGAGGATACAGAGTCTCAGTCTGCACTGCTGACCAGCAAATAAATATGTCAGGGGTGACTACTCTTAAGAGCATAAAACAAATGCACACTGCTATCTCAAGTTATGAACAAAACTTGCATTACATGAACTTTATACTGAACAACTGCAAAGCAGAGTTATAATTAATGGCTTCAAGGGATTTCAACCACGTTGCTCTGAGGCCAATATATTCTAGTGCTATCTTACCAATAGTAACTGAAACTTGGCCAGGATAATTTTACACACATACGTGCGTGCATGCACACACATGTACACACAGATGTGGGTGCTCACATACACACACACGTACAACCATGTACACAAACAAGTGCAAACATACACACATACGCACACGTGCAATCATACACATACACAGATGCAAGCACAGACATGCATACACACACACACACACACACACACACACACACACACACACACACACACACACACACACACACACACACATGGTATTTTGCAGGAAGATGAGCTAATGATACCTTTCTAATGCTAGTTCCCATTTCTCTCTCTCTTTATGATAACGTGTAACATGCTTCCATCATTTACATCAAAGCCATAGCTGGCTCATCTAGCATACAGAGGCATTCCCCAATCTGTTGAGGAGAAAACAAAAAAAGGGTCTTTGCTCCATTCCAGCAAGTGCATCTATCCCTAGAAGCAAACTGGGTCTCATTTATGCCCCACCTGAGCTCTAAGCTGAGGGTTAAAAAAAAGTTCCTTCTCTGAATTGGTGCCCCTCTCCCTCAACTCTGTCCAAAGCAGTGTTAAGTGTGCCCTCAAGTATGAGGTGAAGACCAAAAAAAAAAAAACATTCTTTTAAAGATTGCAGCAAGCCACTTGCCTGAACTTTTACCATACACAAAGTACTTACAGCAAATTATTTTCTGTACTGACATTCAGAAATGTCAGAATAGAGATAAATGCTACCACTGCATTATTGCTGATCACACACTCGAACCCTGGGTGACTCCCCTTTTGTCCCTCTATAGCTATGCTTCTGAGGTACACTATGCTAATTAAATTTTAAAATAAGACAGTTGTAATATACTTATATGGATGGTAGCTATGTCTGAAGCAATCATTATTTTCAAGGTGTATACAAACAGTTTACAAGTCACCATGTTCAGAGATTACCTTTATACACTAATACATAAACTGCCAACCACAATCTGTCAAAACTATATAATAAAACTCTTTATGAGAAATAAAGACTTTGTATGATTAAATGTGAAGCAAATGAATAATTGTACAGAAGTCTAAACCTCAAAAGGCACGCACTCGGGGCACTCCTCATTATGGAGAAAATTGATATATGTGCAGTAACAGAAACCTGGTTTAAGGCTCCAGAGAGCACCCCAGCACTACCAGGCTACAACTCATACCATACATTTTGGCCACAAAACCCAGACCAAAATACAAAAGGCGGGGGAGTATCCATATTCATCAAGGATACCAACACCTCCAGGTTAGTAGCACAGCACAATGGTTTAGAGATCATCCACGTGCAACTAACAATGGCAAAACTGCTATTCAAATTATAGCTTGCTACAGATCACCCACCATGTCCCAGGACCCCCACTCCACATTCCTGGCAACACTGGGAAACATAAAGTTCCTACCAAACACCCTGACATTGGGTGATTTCAATTACCCAAACATTAACTGGGAGAACTACTCAAGTACAAACTCCCTTGCCCAACATTTCCTAGAATTTATAAACTCTAACGCCCTGGATCAACTGGTCAACACCCCCACCAGAGGTGACAACATATTGGACCTGGTCATCACCAACATGGGTGACCGGTGTTCCACACCGGAGGTCAACCCCTTGCTGGTTAGATCTGACCATAAACTAATCACTCTGGATATCCACATTCCGCCACCACCCCTGGTCAAAGAAACCACCGAGAAAAACATTTCAAAAACAAACATCACGTTACTTAGGACCAAGGTCGGAAGTTTCAAAGCCCCCATGCTAAAGGATAACACTGTCCAAGCTGCAAAATCCTTTATTAATGCACTCTACGGACACCTACAAGAATACATGGATCGTGCTATCCCAAACAAACCCAAGACTCATTCCTCCAAGAAAAGGAAACCAGTTTGGTGGACCCCTGCCATAAGCAAGCTATAAAACAGAAGGAGGAAACTAGTACAGAAAAGAGTAAAATCCCAAGAAGGGAAGACATCCCTGATCAGTATCAGCAAGAAACTATGTTCCCTCATAAAACCATCCAAGGCTAGCTTTGAAAGAAAAATTGCCATGGACTCCAAAGATAACCACAAGGCATTCTTTAGCTATGCCAAGAATCTAAGTGGTAATTCTCAGATCTGCTCAGAGTTAGTGCAGAATGGCACAAAATACACTGAACTGACTGATATAGCCAACATCCTGGCAGACAGGCTCAGTGCAAACTTCACCCCCCTCTCACCCCCAAAAGGGCCCATAACTATACCAGAAGAATGTAGTGCCCCTGAAATCACAGACACTCAGCTTAAAACAGCCCTGTCCAAAGCCAAAAACACAGCATCAATGGGACTGGATGGTGTCCCAGGCTGCATCCTACACGAGCTCAAAGATGAACTAACCCCTCACCTAAACACACTGTTTAAACTCAGCCTCTCCACAGGCTACATGCCCACAGAGTGGCGCACAGCAATGGTTATTCCACTCCACAAAGGTGGAGCCACAACAGACCCTGGGAACTATCGCCCTATAAGCCTGACTAGCTTGCTCTGCAAAGCTATGGAGTGCATCATCATGGATCTCATCAACATAGACACTGGAAACCTCCAAACACTGGACCCTACCCAGTTTGGCTTTGTTAAGGGCAGAATATGCCTCCTAAACCTGGTGGACTTCTTTGCGACAGTTACCAAGGCTATAGACAAGGAAAAGGTGGTCCACACAGCCTACCTAGACCTTGCAAAGGCCTTAGACACCATTCCCCACTCAGGTATTATAGACGATCTCACCAGCCTGAACATAAACCCCTACGTCACAAGATGGGTTGCCAACTGGCTCACGGACAGAACCCACATGGTAAGAGTTACGGGAGCTAGGTCTGACTCTAAACCGGTTACAAGTGGCATTCCCCAAGGCTCAGTTCTAGGACCCCTCCTGTTCAGCATATACTTCTCAAAGGTACAGGCAAGCACAGGAGGACTATGGCTGTCCAAGTTCGCAGATGACTGCAAACTAGGGGCTATAACTGACCCACCGGCTGACACAGACATCCTCCAAAAGGGTCTCACTGAGACAGATACCTGGTGTCAAAACCATGGCCTCAAGCTAAATGCCAAAAAGTGCATAGTCATCCCCTTTGGAAAAAACAAAGTACCCACAAACTACCACATAGGTGATAGCCCCCTAAATATGGAAGATGTAATAAGGGATCTGGGGACCCAAGTAGATAGTAACCTCTCCTTTGATAATCACATTGCCAAAGTGGTTAGAAAATCCTTCTATGTGGCCCACCTATTCACAAAAGGGTTTGCATCCAGATCGAAAGAGGTCATTGGGCCCCTCTATGCATCCCTCATCAGACCCATCATAGGGTACAATGCCTCATTTGGGATGTACCTTACAAGACACCTGCAACAACTGGAAAGACCACAGAAGTGCCTCACCAAGAGGATCACTGGCCTCAAGCAGATGCCCTATACAGCTTGACTGAAGAAACTACAGCTGTACTCGGTTGCATGCCGCCTATTCAGAGGTGATCTCTGCCTGACATACAAGGCCATGTCCAACCCAGAATTGATGGACATGCTCTACCTAAAGAAAACCATATTCCCTCGAGCCACATGCTCCAGGGATCTAAACCTCACCACAACAATAAATAGGACGTGTTGGAGGGATAGATTCCTGTCCCAGAGACTTCCCATGCTCTGGAACAAGATTCCAATCTACATTAGGCAGAGCTCCTCGCTAACCCTCTTCAAGAGAAACTTTGACGAGTGGATGGGAAATAGAAAGTTTACCCCAAGGATCACTCCTATGGCTCTGCTAGACAGAGCACAGGGAACTAATCTAAGGGGGTGGTGAAAGCTAACACATTCCGGCTAGGCTTATAAATGCCTTTGGGTAGATAGCCTAGTACCTACCTATGAACCTTTGAACTTACAGAGAAAAAATAAAGGATTTTGTCTGATAGATGGCATTTAGAAAAACACTGTCTTCACCCATTTTGTTCTGACTCTTAATTATTAACTAAAAGGTTTACTGTATTCAGTCTGACTTTGACATTAGCATTTAGCAAAATTAGGAAACTTATAAATCAGCTGTCTATATTTCTGCAGAATGTCCAGATTTGTGCCTCATGTTTTTGAGCTGTTCCTCATAAAATTTGTATTTTTCTGGCATCCGAGTTTAAGACTTTTTATCCCCAGAAAATGCATGCTAATTGAAATCTTGTTATTCTAGAAACTTTCAAAGTTTATAATAGCAATATTTAAAATGCATAGGTTCATAGGTTCATAGGTTGGTACTAGGCTATCGGCCCTAGGGCCTATACAAACCTAGTCATAACAATTCCCTGGCTATTTCTTCCCACACTATTTACTTCCCTGGACCCCTGTCTAGCAGGGCGACTGACATGATCCCTGGGGTGAATTTCCTTTCTCCCATCCAATCATCATGGTTCCTTTTGAAGAGGGCCAAAGAGGTGCTCTGCTTGACATGTATGGGCAGTCTATTCCAGAGTCTGGGGAGTCTCTAGTTCAAGAACCTATCCCTCCAGCATGTTTTGTTTATTGTGATGACAAGGTTTAGATCCTTGGTGTGTGTGGCTCTGAGGGATTGGGATTTCTTTAAGTGTAGCATGTCCAACAGCTCTGGGTTTGAAATGGCCTTGTATGTTAAGCAGAGATCGTCTCGGAGTAGACGATATGCGAAAGAGTGTAGCTGGAGTTTTTTAAGGCGGTCAGCATAGGGCATCTGCTTTAAGCCTGTGATTCTTTTAGTAAGGTATTTCTGTGGCCTTTCCAGTTGTTGCAGATGTCTTGAGAAGTACATACCAAATGGGGTATTGTATTCTACAATGCGTCTAATGAGAGATGAGTACAGTGGGACAATGACCTCTTTTTTTCTGGATGAAAAGCCCTAAGTGATGAGGTGTGCCACATAGAAGAATTTTCTGACTGTTGTGGCGATGTGGTTATTGAAGGTGAGACCATTGTCCACCTGTGTCCCTAAGTCTCTTATGACACTTTCGGTGTTTAGTGTACTGCCACCTATGTGGTAGTTCACAGGTACGTGTTTTTTCCCAAAGGGGATAACTATACATTTCTTGACACTGTGCTTGAGCCCATGGCTCTGGCACCAAGCATCTGTTTCTGTAAGGCCCTTTTGTAGAGTATCAACATCATTTGGGGATCCAATAATGGCTCCCAGTTTGCAGTCATCTGTGAACTTTGTTAGCCAGAGTCCCTTAGTATTGGTCTGTACTTCAGAGAAGTAGATGCCAAACACTGAACCCTGAGGTACTCCACTTGTCACTTGTCTGGAGCTGGATTTGGAGTCAGCTACTTTTACAGTGTGGGTTCTGTCAGTAAGCCAGTTGGCAACCCATTGAGTGATGTAGGGATTAATGCCCAGCTTAGTAGGTTTATCTATGATTCCAGAATGGAGGATGCTGTCAAAGGCCTTGGTGAGGTCCAGATAGGCTGTGTGGACTGCCTTACCCTCGTCCACAGCTCTGGAGACTGATACAAAGAAGTCAATCAGGTTCAGGAGATAAGATCAGCCCTTCACAAACCCAAACTGGGTGGGGTCCAGTGTTTTAAGGTTGCCAATGTCTTTGTTTATAAGTTCCATGATAATATGTTCCATGGCCTTGCAGATCAGGCTAGTCAGACTGATGGGGTGGTAGTTCCCGGGATTCAAGGTGGATCCCCCTTGTGGAGTGGCATAACTGTAGATGTGCGCCACTCAGTGGGCATGAAGCCTGAGGTGAGGGTATGATTAAACATGACACTTAGGTGAGGTGCCAGTTCATTTTGTAGTTCATGTAGTACACAGCCCGGGATGTCATCTGGTCCCATGGATACTGTATTCTTAGCTTTGGGGAGTGCATTTTCTACCTGTGTGGCTGTTATTACCAGAATTTGGCAATCTTCCAGTATTGAGATGGGCCATTTAGGGGGTGAGAGGGTGTGAAGTTAGCACTGAATCGATCTGCCAGGATATTGGCAATATCCTTGGGATCAGTATATTTAATGCCATTCTATTGTAGCTCAGAGCAGATCTGAGCATTGCCATTTAGATTCTTGACATAGTTATAGAATGCCTTGTGGTTGTCTTTGGAATCTTTGGCAATTTTATTTTCATAACTAGCTTTGGAGGATTTTATGAGGGATCTCAGCTTCTTACTGAGGCTGGTAAGGGAGTTTTTTGCATCCTGGGATTTTCCTCTTTTCTGCAACAGTTTCTTCCTTTTGTTGTAAAGTTTGTTTATGGCAAGGAACCACCAGATTGGCTTCCTTTTTTTTGGAGGAGAGCATCTTGGATCTATTTAGGATGGCACGATTCATGCATGAGTGGATGTGCTTGTACAGTGCCTTAGTGTAGGACTCAGCAGTCGAACTTTCAGTTCCTGTCTAGGATATTGGCGCCCCTGGTGGGACTATGGATTAGTTGATCCAGGGCATTGGAATTTATGAATTCCAAGAACCGTTGGGCAAAGGTGTTGGTACATGAGTAGTTTTCCCAGTTAATGGCAGGGTAGATGAAATCACCCAGTATTAATGTGTTTGGTTGTATATTAATATTTTCCAGTATGTTTATAAAGGTGTAGTGAGAATCTTGGGGCATGGTGGGGGATCTGTAGCAAGCTACAATTTGGATTGCAATCTTACCTAGTGTTAGTTGCACCTGGAGAATTTCAGATGCATTGTGTTGGGCAACTATCCTGATGGTGTGAATAACCTTGGTGAATATGGACACTCCTCCACTTTTAGTGTTTCGATCCTGGTTTGGTGGCCAAAAAGTGTGGTAAGAGTTGTAGCCTGGTATTGCAGGGGTGCTCTCTGGAGCCTTGAACCAGGTCTCAGTTACTGCACAGATAGCAATGTTCTCCATTTTTAGGAGTGCCTCGAGAGAGTGCATTTTGAGGTTTAGACTTCTAGCATTGAGTAGCATTACCTTCAGATTTTGCATGCTTGTACCTGTTACGGTGGTGGTTTTGTCCTTTGAACTTTGCCTAAAAAAGGCACTATAGTGGTGGCAAGAGCCTTTGCCAGTAACCTGAATCCCAGGGGTGACAGGTGCAGACCATCTCTGGCAAAGCATCGTGGTCTGTCGATCATGTCATCCCAGGCAGACAGGTACTGGATCCCCTTTGAATGACACCAGAAGCTTAGCCAATTGTTGAAGTCAATCATTTTGTCCTTATATTGTGGTATTCTGGGCAAAGGCAAGATGCTACTCAGGGCTAAGGTCATACCTGCCTGGGCCACATGATCTGAAAGCTCTTCCATGTCTCTTTTCATGTAGCCCAGGGAGGTACGTCTCAAGTCATTCACTCCAACATGGACAATGACAGAGTCATATCTGTACTTGTTGTGGAGTGACTTGAGTGCATGAGTTATGTGGCGGATCCTGACACCCGACAGGCGGCTCACTGTAATTTTCTCCTTGTTCAGCCTGGTGAGTGGGACTTCAGTGTGCCTGACTATAGAGTCCCCTATGACTAAAGTGTTAGGTACGTTGTCTTGCCTTAGGGGCTGTTACTGGGTGGCGCACTGGTGTTGTGAGCTATGTGACACTTTGGTTGCATCCCTGCTATTGGGACCTTGTCCCCCAGTATTTCTGTCTTTGTCCAGAATTCTTGTACTACAATGTTGAGAGATATGGAAACTCATAGTGGATGAGTCTCAGTCTTGAGGTCTTTGACCAAAAAGTGCTCTGTGCACCGCCTTTTAGGCAATGTCTAGCTGCTCTCTATACTTAAAACAGTCCCAAGTTCTATATTTCCTATTTGATTTAGAATTTGAGTGAAAGCTTCATGTTGATATAGTTACTTAACTCTGAGGACAACTGCAGTCTATTTATGGTAATTATTTAAAAAAAAAAGGATACAGAAAGAAACTCTGCATATGTGTTTTTGCCTGCTTCTGAATACTTTTGCCAATAAATAAATAAATACTTGCAGGATTTTAAATACAGCTTCACAAATTTTTTGCAATGCTGCTGTATGTTTTTCTGGAAAGACTACTACCTTTTGTACTGCATTTAATTTATTTTCCTTCAGAAAAGTAAACATACTGGCATTAGCTTAGTGCAACTTTTCTGCATTTCACGCTTTACTGAATCTGTACTAAAGGGTAACTGCAAGTTTTATGCAGCCTGGTACAAGTGGGCCTCCACAGAGTTTGACTAAGGGTATTTGACTCATATTTATACCTCTCAACCTCTTAGAGCAAGAAATCTGGACAAAGCCATTAATAAAAGTGGGACAAAGGCCCAGAAATAGGGATAATTTTTAAATATTGCTCTTGCAAACTTAGAAAGTTGAGAGAATAATAAGTTTTGCATTATCATGAATTTTTTGAAGGGTACAAAGTCTAAAATTCAAATGTCTGTCATTATTTTCTAACTTCAGTCTTCAATGATTTCCCACTAATTTGCCAGAAAACCACAATTTTATGAAAAATGGACCAAAAATATGAGGAAAAAATCTGGACATTCTGTGAAAATCTGTACAGTTGAGGTATGCTCATATTGTATCGTATACCTGCATTTCAGCAAGGTCTATCATGCTGTGCTACACAGAAGGCTGGTTACAAAGATAAAGGATGGGGTGGAGTTCAGTATGGTGAGGCTGGCATGAAACTGGCCAAACAGACACAGGCAGTGATCAGGGGTTGTCACTGTGGGAAAAGAATATCATCATTAAGGTGTCACAGTGTTCAGTGGTGGTATTGCCCCTGGATAGCATATATTTGTCAAGTGTCACATTGTGGTTTTACAGCAAGATTAGCCTTTTTCTTGATGACACCAAGAACAGAGGAGTAGTTACAGACTATGAAGTTAGCCTGTGATGAGCCCTTCAGCTGCTTGCAGGATGAGAGAGAATAAAAAACAATTGAACTTTAAGGTGAAAATGCAAAAGATAATGTTCCTAAGGGGGTGAAATCCTGAGAAAAATAAACAAGCTAGTTTCTAAGTAATGTTGGCCTGGAAAGACATAAGAGGAAGATGATATATAAAATTCTAAACAAATTGCCCCCCCCCCCAGGTCAATTCATATTAAGGCCACATACACACCATAGCTAACTAACAACACCAGAATGCTCCTTAGGAAAAGAGACAAAGCTTGGTAAACATGGCTCACCTGTAAAACCCAAATCAACCGCATCACATTCCAGCAAATTAGAAACAAAGCTAAGCACCAAATCAACCTAGATAAAAATAACATCTACAATAACCTGCAACATAAATACCAGTATAAACCCCCAAATGTTTGGAATACCATAAGTGCCATTCTCCATCCAGGACATTCCACTTCCCCTTCCCCCAACTTACCACACTCTCCTACCACTGTTGCAGAAGAATTCAATAAATTCTTCACTGAGAGTGTGCTATCTCTAATTAAAAGTAATTCCACATAACCGTCACTAGCCTACAAACCTCCTGATATTAACTACAACTCCTTCTCCTTTCAGTCTATTCCCTCAGATACCATTAAGAAACTACTCAAAAAACTCAAACCTTCTTCAATAGTAGCTGACAAGCTACCAGTGAATATTTAAAACTAGCAGCTGAAGCCATATCTTATCCAGTGTTGATCCTTATTAATAGGTCCATAACAGAACAACATGTCCCAGCAATATGGAAAATCGCGCAAACTATCCCCTTACACAAAGGAAGAAATTCCACAGGCCAACTACAGACCAATCGCTATTCTCTCTCCACCATTTAAACTCCTCGAAAGATGTATCCATTCCCAATCTTACCTTCAAGAACATGCTAGCAACATGTCAACATGGCTTTAGGCCCCATCATAGTACCCCAACTGCACTTCTCAGTTTCACCAATACCATCAACCAACTCAGAAACCATGGTAAAATAGTCTCTGCTGTCTTTCTAGACATGTCCAAGGCCTTTGATACACTCTCCCACCCCAGACTATTAAATACACTCTCCAAACTGAATCTCAGCCTTTCTGCACTTCAGTAGTTCCAAAGCTATCTACAGGACTGTCAACAATCTGAAAAATGACTTAATGTCCTATACCCCCTATTCCCGTCAGGAGTACCTCAAGGCTCAATTCTTGGGCCACTACTCTTCACTGTTTTTACAAACAATTTCCATAGTGCTACCCCACTAGCTTCAACTATCCAATATGCAGGTGACACAACACTTATATGCGCTGCTAATAACCTGCAACACCTTCATGATATAACCTAAAAAATCATTCTCAGATACTAAGCTATGGCTCTCTAACCATCAGCTCATACTCAACCCCAATAAAACAAAACTCATGATCTTCCAGCCCACAAGATCCTCCCCCACAGCACCTTCTACATTACAGCTAGGAATAATACTAAAATTAATGCTGATTCACAAATAAAACTATTAGGGGTAATAATAGATAATGACCTAAGATCTGACCTACATATAGCACAAACAATTAAGAAAGTTCACAAAAAATGGGTATGCTTTACAGAAATAAAACGTATCTAACTAATACTTCTAGGTTTGCCATTGCTAGAACCCATCTTCTGTTTGCCATTGCTAGAGCCCATCTTCTATCAACACTTCTGTATACTTCCTCAATTCTCACCAACCTTAAAAAGACAGATTTAATTAAACTTAAAGTTGAAACATGCTACAATAAAATAGCTAAATTTGCAACTGACTGCCCACATCATACCCACCACTGTCACTCCTTAAAAAAACTCTCCTGGTTAGAACTCCCACAACTTCTATCCTATATTCAGTTAACCTTAGCACACAAACTAGTATATCAACCTGAGAAAAACCCTGCCCTTCTAAATATTCTCCAGCCTTATACCACAAATCGAAGTCTTCGCTCAACAAATACATCTCTACTACAAGTGCCCAAATCCACTAATATGGCAGGGGATTCCCTTTTTCTCATCATGTAGCAATAAGGTGGAATTCACTACCTCACAGCATCAGAACCAACACAAATACCAACCAATTCAAAAAGATTCTTAAAAATTATTTTAATGACACCTGGCTTTGTTCCAGCAATACTCCTGGATAACTAGTTTTAACAGCTTCTGGTCATACCTTTTCTTCTTCCCTGACCACCTCATAATCTGTGGTCTCTCTCATGTCTAGATAATCTCTAACCTCATCTTTTTCTGTCTAGTTTCCCCCTACAAACCCTTTTTATCAGCTTACTTTGAGAAACTACAATATCTACACTACAGTAAGGAATTATATCAGATGATTACATAATGCAAATGTCAGCTATAACAGCATAGGATGTAATTTCTGGTGTACTGTATGTCTTGTATATTCTTGGATAATTTCTTGTATAAGTTTTGTATAATCTCTATATGTGGAGCTTTTCACCCTGGACCTCTGTTGAAAATGGGTCTTATCCCAGTCAGGCTTTCCTGGTAAACAAATGTAAAATAAATAAAATAAATATGGGTAGTAATAACTCCTTGGACAGATGATGCAGGGTGTTGTGAAAGGGCATTGGCAAAGGCCAAACAGGATGCTGCAATGCATAGCTGGGGGAGTGGATTCAACAGATGCCACTGTCATCTTTCCATTGTACATGACACCAGTAAGGCCTCTTCTATAATATTGTGCCCAGTGATGTCAGACGTGCAGAGAAAAGAAGAGCTAGCTGGCACAGAGAATGTGAAAGATAACTACCTAAATGGTGAGGGAGGAGAAAAGGCTGAATCATGACTAAACACTCTGAGTTTCTGGTATGTACTCACTGAGAGAAGAGAGAGGGAAGATATGATATATACACAGCAACATTATCGGGAGGCAAGTAGGTATGGCAGAATTCAGTTGAAGAACATGTGGGTAAAAGGGGCATAGCTGATAATTTAAATGTGCAATATTAAAGACTGATATAAAAAATACTATTTCAAGGAGAGAGTGGTATGGTGCTGGGAAAGCACTGCTAGAAGTAACTCTGGAATGTATATAAAAATGGGTTTTACAGTAACTTGGAGAGAGGGAGGAGAGAAAACAGGCTGTAGTGATACAGTAGACCTTTTAGACCATAATCTTCTGTAAACAGATTTTTTATGTCTACATATCTTACAGTGACTCAAAGTATAACTAATATTTCTCCAATAATCCACACACACAGCTTCTGTTTGTAATATCTCATTCTGTCATCATGAATTCTATAGTGTTAGTATTAGAAACCTAAACCACTTTGAGATAACTATGTGCATAAGAAAGATTTTCAAATGCTTATATACAGATCATATTCATTCTGTCAGTCTGATCCATCTTATGCGTCCTCAAGCCATGGGTCGGATCCAAGCAGGCAAAATTAGTGCTCCAGGGTCCAGCCCCTTTAAGAATTATTTTCCTGTAATGCCTTTGTGTGAGGAGATTGCTCAGATCTCACTTGTTGCCACAGCATTCAGACGAGAATCTGAGCAATGTGAAAGCTAATTGTTCCTCATCTTCTGTGCCAAACACATTAAAAATATAGCTTGATTTCATAATTTAGTCTTCTTCAACCCCTTTCTTCATCATTGGGGAAGTCTTTCTGCTAGTTTTTGGTTTCCCTTTTTTCCTTCTGGTGTTGTGCATTCCCTTTGTCACCAGTAAACTGCATTTTTATTAAGATTTGATAGTTCATGTTGCTTAGTGTTTATATACATATATATACATCTTGAAGCAGTTCATGCACAATGCAGCTGGTGGAGCGGCTTGGGCTGTTGGAGCAGGCATTACATTAAGCTGTCACGCTTGGATTTGCTTATGTGTCTTTGGAGACAGCTTTAAAGCATCCTTTGCTAATGACCCCATGACAGATAATCCTTGTTTGGTCTTTCTATTAAAGAGAAAATTCAGAAGTGTGAACAGGATGGCAAAAAATCTTTCTGCCATTGGAGTTATGTTTGAGACCCTCCAAAGATCATATAACAGGAACCTAAAGCATCCCAAATTACTCTGGTTTAGGAAAGCCAAGCATCTGCCATTTGAATACACTTCTGACAGGCATGGCTATGACAGAGGCAGCCCCTTCAATAGATGAAGGTTTAGAGGCTAAGGGGGTCCACAGAATGAGAGATACTGTGGGCCTTCCTGTGACAGACAGCCCCACTGTCCCTGAAGGGCTGCCCAACTGATCCTCTCTGGAGGCAGTCAAGGGCCACTTATCCCTTTACTACTCTGTGTGGATGGCCAAATATGTAAAGATAATATCTAGAGATTATACAAATGTTCATCATATTGATAACTGCTGCAGTAATCTTAGCTATATGGGTTATATTCTGGTAGGAATGAAGCTGTCTGGCCATTACATTCTTGCCAGGATATAACCCATATAGCTGATACTACTGCAGCAGTTATCAATATGATGAACGTTTGTATAATCTCTAGACATTATCCTTACACATTTGTCCACCTTCCAGGTGCCCAAAACTGTCAACCAGCTCAAGCTGAGATAACTAAAAGACAAGTGTGGGTGTAAAGTTCTTCAGAGCTGTACTGCTGCCAAAGAATACACTCTTGAGCCTTTCGAGGATCAACAGTGTCAAAGGAAAAAACTTCAAAGACCAATGCACGTAAGGTTCAGGTATGGCACCTTTATTACTTGCAACAAGGAGACAAAAACATGCAAATACAGGATTTTGCCTAATTACTAAAAGGCAGTATGCTTCTCTTATACTGTTCTATAAAATGTTACTTTCTATGGTTGACATAGTTAGACACAACTTTCTGTATTGTTTTACAGCAAATGTTACTCAGATTTCCTGTTGACATGTTCAGATTTGAAACTCACTATATGTTACATAGAAAATGTCTCATGGATTTCCTGCTGACATGACTGGATTTATGGAAAACATTTGAGAAAAACAACCTGACCTTGGGGGCTGTATTTTCTTTAGCCCACTATAAGCTTCTATTGTGCAGCTCTAATACATATGTTACATTTCAAGGTACTTTTATAGCTTAGGTACAAGTTAATGCTGATTGCAGTTCATATTTTCAAACAGCCTTTGTCTTCATTATCAATAGCTTCTGCAGCTGTGTATTTTCTCATAGCATAAGTGGAAAATCAATAACTCTTTGTTTAAATCTCATGACATTAGTAGAAGTGATACATCTATTATTATTTCCCTGACACTAGCAGAAATTGAATGCTTCCCTGTAAATTTCCAAAGCATAAGCAAAGATCATAACTGTGCATATTTCATGACATTACAAGATTGGAATGCTTCTGCAGTTCGTATAGATTTATGCAATGTGAAATAGAATAAATGTGTTAACCCTTTTTAAACCTCGAATGCACTAAGCATATTACTAATACATATTTTTCTAACATTTCCCCCCTTTTAGTACTTTATTCTACTTTCAAAGTAAGCATAAACAGTTTTTCTTCCGCTAACCTCTTCCTACTCAGGATTTGCAGTTCAGCACCTTGATATAAAGTTTCTGAAACTGACATGTCTATAAAGTCTTTAATCAGTCTTTTCATGCAGGGGATGCAGCAGCAAACACATACCCCCAGTAGGATCATTCCTACACAGATGGCAATCAGAATGTTCATTAGGATACTGCTCCACCCCCCAAACAATCTCTGAAAAAGTCCATCAATGGATTTGGTCCTGGTTTGGTCATGGCCGACACCTGCTGAATTACCTCAAGGTGATTGTCTATCTCGTGTTTATGGTCAGGAATATACGAACAGCACTCCTCCTGGATTAAAGCGCAAGTACCTCCTCTCGCCGCTAGGTTGAAGTTGAGAGCCATGCGGTTTTGAAGCACTACAGTTCTCATGGCATTCAGTTCATCAGTCACCAATTCTAGAGTGGAAAAGGTTGCATTGCTCATTACTTCGAGAAGTTTAGACAGTTGTCTCAGCTCCCAGATCGATTTTACTGCTCCATATGCTGGTAATATGCCTGCCCATGATATAACAGAATCACTCAAGTCCATGTGTGTTAGTCCATCGCCCACAGCATGATGATTTTTCCAGGATGCATCGATTTGTCCTACTGGATTGACAGGCTTCTTGAGGGCTTCTCGAACATTTTGAATTTTTCCTCGAGGTAAAACTGCTGTGTGTCGTATGGCTGGAACCAGGTAGCCCAAAAAACAACTGCCAGACCAATTCTCAAGTAACCACTTATATGCTTTTCTACCACATACAAAATAACAATATTCTACTTTAGTAGTGACTTTACTATGAGTATACACTTGTCCTGCGTGAAACAATTTTCTGTCAATTATAGACAGTTGCTTATAGAGAACAGAATCATGTCTTACTTCCTCAATTGTTTTGTGCATCAATTTAAAAAATGAATCATAGTTTGTATTACAATAAAAACCTGTGTTATTAGCTTTAGTATAGCATCTATAAGGAACAGTCACATTGCAATTGCTCCAACCCACCTGAACTGTATAATTTTTGTAAAAACACACACAGTTCCCTTTTGTTGAACATATAAGTGCAATGCTATTTTATCTTGTGCTGTAATAGTTGATGCATCATGAACCAAGTTTTCCCAGGTCTCGTTGACTCCTAGGGGGACTGAAGTTAACAATAACCCTCTGTATGCTGTTGGCAAAGCTGTGCAAATCCATCAATTCGAGACATTGAAGGTCTCAGCATACACATATTTGATTGCCTGGTAAGTATTGAAGTTTGGGTGCCAGTCTATGTGCAACTCTTCACGTTTATTCAGTTCAGTTTGTGTGGCTGGGAAAAGGAATGCCACAAAACTGAGGAGAATAAACTAGTAACAAAGCACAGTTCACCTGCTGAGAAGTCCAATCCTTTAATGTAAAATACAAATGATGAGCGCTTTCGTCTGCATAAAAACAAACTTCATCAGATAAAATCCCACTAAAACTGACATATTTTATAAAAAGTGCTTAACCAATGAAAATTTTACATTAATAATTCAATTAATCAATAAAATTCTTAAAATCCTGGCATTCTAATTTTAAAGAAACAAAGACATATTGGTTTGTTATATATGTATATATACACACACTTCAAACAAAACAAAACAAAATGATAGTGCACCCTGAAAAACTTTTTAAAAATTATTATTATATAAGGAAATGGTCTGCATACATTGTAGCATAAGCGTAGTTTAATAATTTATATATAGTTCTTTCATCTGGTGTGTTTGGAAATGTATCTACCCTCTTTAAAGTATGTTTGCCTTTCCTATTAAAATGGCTTTGATATTTATATATTCATTTAAGCCTGGAAAAATGTTAGATTTTAATCTTAACTGCCATCTGACTTCCTTCTGCAGTAAAATATTTTTAGCATCTCCTCCTCTAGTTTCCAGGTTAACAATATCTATGATGCCAAATTTGAAAGATGGAACAGGTTGACACATGGTGGTGTGTTTATATAAGGCACTTGTTTCCTTTTTAATTTTTATGTCATTCTTATGTTCGTAAATCCTTTCTTTTAAATGACATTCAGTTTTGCCCACGTAATAACATGGGCAGTGACAACAGGTTGCCAAATACACCACCATGGAGGTGTAACAATTCCCCCTGCAAAATTTGACTACTGTGTTCAACCCATTGTTCAAAGTAATACTGTTGGAAGTATTGATAGAAGAACATTGGGCACATCTACCACATGGGTGAGTACCCCTAGAATTTTTATAGGAATAGTCTCTTCCTTCCAAAGTTCTTTTGAAATTATTACCTACCGATGAATAAAGGTAGGTTGGTTCCCTATAACTTCAATAATTTCAGAATTGGTTTTAAAATAGACCAATTTTCTTGTAAGATTTTTTTGAAAATGGAAGAAAAGTTGTTGTGTTGAATAGAACAGGATCCCGAAAATTCATAGGGTCTGTCTTCTGATGTTTCCATATTCACAATGGGGTGACCAAGTAATGGTTTGAAACGTGTACCCCACCCTTGGTATACTTCCGTCAATATATTTTCTACTAAAACCTTAGGATACCCCTTTCACTGAACATTTTACCCAGTTTAATGAATTCTTGTTTAAGATCTTCTAAATGGGATGTCATCCTAGCCACTCTGACAGCTTGCCCTTTTATAATGCTTTTTTTCTGAAAATGAGGGTGTTGACTGTCAAAGTGGAGATAGCTGTTACACCAGATTGGTTTTCTGTATACCTGGGATTTGAAGCCACTCGGGGTTTTGGAGAGTGTGATGTCTAAGTAGTTAATACATTCCACTGACTTGGTGAGTGAAAGACAACCAGGAGGTGCTTTGATTGATATAAAACATAAATTGATCCAACTCATCTTGTGTCCCATCCCAAATCACAAAAATATCGCCCAGAAATCTAAAATAAGCTTTAATTTTGGCAGAGAATGCACTCTCAAAAATATATGAGGTTTCCCATTCTAAAAGTACCAAATTGGCGTAAATGGGGGCACAAGCTGCCCCCATCGCCACCCCACTAACTTGCTTATAGAGAACCCCTTCAAAATTGATGAAATTGTTGGTCTAAAACTGTTTCCATTAGTTCCAACAATAAAGATTTCCTGTCTGATGTTAATTCCGAGTGTTTGTGAATACTAATTTCAAAAAATTCAAAACCCTCCTTTCTGGGAATACATGTAAATAAGTCTTTCACATCAATAGTGATGAATAGACTATCCTTGATCCATAACCCATTGTGAATTCTTCCCAAAAAATCCCATGAGTCCTTTATAAGGTGTTTATGTTTTTTTGCAATATTTTTGAAATTCTGATCAATAAATACTGCCAAAGGGTGGGAAAAGGAATGGCCACAACAAAAAGATTATTGTCACTAGTACAGTTAACAGGATGATTATGCAATACTTCTGAGGAAATGGTTGTTCTGCATTCCTATTTTCTCCAACTCTTCCGAGTAGTTTTATTTGGATTTCTCTAGATTCTATCATTTTTGCTTTTAACATGTGGTCTTACTCTCTGCCATAATAGGACCTTCAGCACTGATGGTTTCTTCACTGGGGTTGAGACGGATCAGTCCTATTGATCTGACCCCCCTTTGTAGCCAGACTTTGTGCTGAGGGCCCCGATGGAGAGGTAAGATTTTTGTCCAGTTCAAAGTTCTTAATTAGTTTGCAGTGCGTCAGGTGGATCCACAAGGCTCGCTCTGTGATTTTGACTGCAGTGGGTGTCGAAAGAAGCACCTGGTATGGACCTTGCCACCTTGGTGACGTCCACTTCCTCTTTTTAATAGTTTTCACCCAGATCCAATCCCCTGGGATCACTGCCACTTCCAATGTTTCAGTTTGTTCTTTGTCAGAAACAGAATTTGACTGCAACAGATGTTTAGAATTCAACAAATTTCTCATATATTCGGCTAGTGTACAGTCAACTTCCTGGTCTGCGGGCATGAGAGGTTTCCACTGGGGTATATAATAAGCCCTTCCAAATAGTTTTTCAAAAGGAGTCAATCCTTTTGCAGTCGGAACAGTTCTCATGCTCAACAGTGCCAGGGGCAGACAGTACACACAATTCTTTTCTGTTTCTGCTATTAATTTTCTTAACTTATTCTTTAAAATTCCATTATGCCTCTCAACTAGCCCTGCAGATTGCGGATGATATGCACAATGATTTTTTAAAGAAATACCAAAATGCTTACTTAACTGTTGTATGGTTTGGTTTACAAAGTGTGTACCGTTGTCGCTGTAGATCCTTTCTGGAATGCCAAATCTAGGGATGATTTCTTTAACAAGGACTTTCGCTACCGTAGCTGCGTCTGGATTTTTGGATGGAAAGGCTTCCACCCATCTGGAAAACATATCTACAATGACAAGACAATACTTCTTATTTTCACATTTGTTCAATTCTATGAAATCCATACATATAGTATGAAACAGATATGGTGGTGTAGGGAAACTCCCTTGCTTGGGCTTTTTGTGCATGATGTTTGTTACAAATTTGGCACATCAAACAAAATTTTTTAGAATAGTTTGTAAATCCATATGTTGTGAACACTCGGTTCACCAGCTGTACCATCCCCCCTGTTGAGACATGGCATTTCCCATGGCTCAACAAAGCTGCATATCTAAACAAATTAGATGGTAGTATCGGTTTCCCTTCTTTAGAAATGTACAGCCCCTTTTTGAGAATTGCTCCTCGTTTTACCCATCTTTGTTTTTCAGCTTGTGTAGTGAGTGTCTGCATTGTCTTTAACATTTCTAAGTCTAAAATCTCAGAGGGTTGTAGTTCCTCATTTAAAAGAAATACTTCTGTAGCTGCCTGTTTTGCAGCTGTATCAGCTCTCGCATTACCTTTTGAAATCCTATCTTGTTGCTTGGTATGAGCTGTGCATTTACAAATAGCTACTTTCTGAGGCAACTGAATAGATTCTAAAAGATCTAGAATAAACTGTGCATGATTGATAGGTTTGCCAGTAGATGTTATCATGTTTCGATTTTTCCACTGTTGCGCAAAAACATGTACAGTAGAAAAAGCGTACTGGCTGTCAGTAAAAGTGTTCACACATTTACCCTTTGCTAAGGTACATGCCCATGTCAGGGCAATCAATTCTGCTGCCTGTGCAGATAGGTTGTGTGGTAAAGGTTTTGCTTCTATAATCTCAGTATCAGAAACTACTGCATATCCTGCTAGGTTCTGTCCTGCAGGACCCCTTTTGCACGAACCATCCATGTATTATGTCACCTCGGCATCATCCAAGGGGACATCTGTGAGATCTTTTCTAGGTAGTGTCTTTTGCTCAATCACCTGCAGGCAGCGGTGTGGTGTGCCATCTGCAGGGGTTGGGAGCAAGGTAGAAGGGTTCAAAGTCGTGCATCGTTCAATTGTCATGTGAGGTTGGCTTAACAATATAGTCATACAGGAAAGATGCCTAGCAGGGGAAAGATATGCTACCTTCTCTTGCAGTAAAATAATCGCGACTGCATGAGGCACTCTCAAAGTGAGAGGGTGGAATAAAACTACTGAGGCCAAAGCCTGTACTGCCATTGCAGCTGCAACTACCGCTTGTACACAGTGAGGTAAAGACCGTGTCACTGGGTCTAGTTGTGATTAATAATAAGCAATGGGGCTTTGCTTGTCCCCATGCTGTTGTGTTAACACTGATGTCATATAACCTTGCTTACAGTCTACAGTTTGGAAAAAACGTTTATGGTAGTTTGGTAATCCCAGAACTGGTGAGCACGCTATTAACTGTTTCAGTTTGCAGAAAGCAGATTCTGCCTCTGGTGTCCATTGTAACAAATCCTGTACTGCCATAGGCATTTTATATATCAGGTCAGTCAGTGGTGCAGATTCCAAGGCATAGTTTGGAATCCAGTTCCGGCAAAAATTAGTTGTACCCAGGTAGGACATCATTTCCTTCTTGGTAGTGGGTTTTGGTGCTTGCAAAATTGCTACTTTCCTGTCCTCATCTAATGTTCTACCCTCCTTGGATAGTACATATCCTAGGTATTTGACTTGTTTTTTCCAAAGCTGCAGTTTATTTTTGTTTACCTTATGTCCTTCAGCGGCTAAGAATCGTAATAGCGCTGTTATCTTCTTTGCAATCTTGCTAGGTGGGGGCCGCCAGCAGGATGTCATCAACATAAAGTAGAATCTGACTGCCTCTTGGTGGGGTAAATCCCGCCAAGTTGCTTACCATTTCTTGTGAGAATATTGTTGGACTTTCACAATATCCCTGTGGTAGTTGCGTATATGTATACCTTTTCCCCTGAAATGTGAATGCAAACCAATACTGGCTGTCAGGGTGTATCGGTATCAAAAAGAATGCATTGCTGATATCTACCACAGAAAAATATTTCTGTTGAGGTTTTAAATCATTCAACACGGTGTGTGGGTCTGGCACTGTAGGTGCCCTTGGTATTACTGCGTCATTTACAGCTTGTAAATCTTGGACCATACGCCATTCTCCATTTGCTTTCTTAACAGGAAATAAGGGTGTGTTACATGGTGAATCAGGAGATTCCACCAGCACCCCTTCCCTAAGTAAAGCTGCTATAATAGGTTTGATTCCTACCTCTGCATCTTTTCTTAAGGGATACTGTCTTTTCTGTCCTCTAAATGCTGACTTTGGCATGATAGTAACTGGCCAATAAGTCCTACATCTGACTTTCCTGTTGACCAGATAGTTTCTGGTATATTCTGTAAGGCATTCTCTTCCTCCTTTAATAGGAGTGCTAATCAGCTGTCCTTGCTAGACTGCAAGTGTACGGCTGGGTGGGTCTGAGTTATCCAATTCGGCTTCTGTACTTGTATTCCCTGTTCTGACAGTTCTAATTCTGTCTGTTTTTCCCATCTCGTGACTTTTTCTCCTAAGTCTGCCCATTCTATGTTTCTGTCCTTAGTTAAGCTAGCATATGGTAATCAATTAGATTTATAGAGTGCAAAGAACTCCTGGGGTAATGAACAGCTGGCTACACTGTTCCCTTCTGTGTCCCAGTACAGATTACGTAATATCAATCTGTTTGCACGATTTTTAAACAATTCTTGCTCATATTCCTTATCAGGTCCTGGCGTGTTACAATAATACAGGGTACAGTGCAACAAGTGTTGCTTATCGATGTCAAGGGAGGGGAACTTGCTGATGGCTACATTCATCAATTCTTCGGTCACAGTCCCTGGACCAGTCGTAACCAAGTCATGGCTGTACCAATAAAACATTTCACCCTCCGATTGCACTGCAAAGGTATCAATTTGTCACTGTGCTTCCATACCCTGCATGGTTGGGACTACTGCTATACCAAATAGCTGCATAAGGTCTCTGCCCAAGAGGTTTACTGGGCATTTTGCAGAAACAACAATTTTGCTTTTCTGAGTCAATCCTGAAACAGGATCAGTTATTGCAATGTTACGGGAGAGGGGCTCCCGGTACAGCTGTCCATTAGCTGCTTTTACTAGTATATAATCAGGTGACTCTGAGTTTTCTGGCAGTTTGGAGGGATGTATCAGGGTTCGTGATGCCCCTGAGTCACACAAGAATTTGACTTCCCTCCCTTCTACCAAGAGTGTAACGTCTGGTTTTGGTCCGCTAAATAGAGCTCCAGGCTCAATAAAGCTAGGTCTAATATTTCATTTTCTTCACTGTCCATAAATTCCTGCACTTCCTCTATCTCTTCTGTCACATCCTCTACTCCTTCTATCACATTCTCATTTGTCCTTTCTCTGTTATCCCCTTCTAGTGATTCCTGACTATCATATAGTCAGTCCTCACCCTCCTTGTCTTCCGTGGTTGCCTTCTTGTTTTTCTTACAATCCCTTGCCAAGTGTCCCTTTTTACCGCATTTAAAACATTCTCCCCTTTTCTTTTGCTCTTCAAAGTCCTCTGATCGCTGATCAGATTGTTTGTTTCCCTGGGCATTTTTCTTGCCCTTTTTCTCGGACTGTACTACATAAACTTCTGCTCCATCTTCTACAGAAAATACTTGAGCTTTCTTTTTCTTTTTTCTATTAAAATGCCTTTCAGCATGCCTAGCATATTCAGGTAATGACTGTAACCTGTTTGTACGATGATTTACCATGTGTTTTGTAATAAAACTGCTTATGGGTGCAATATTGCCTTTTAGAAATGCATTCTTTAACTGCTGTTCATATGGGGAATCTTGTGTCTGATCTTCAGGAACCTGCATTCCACAGTGGTTATTAAAACCTTCCAATAATCTGGCATAATATCGGTCAAAAGTTTCACCTTCTTTTTGGTGCATTGATTAATGCAAGTCCAGTCTGCCCTAGGCTTCCATTTCTCAGAGATGCGGTCTGTAAGACCTTTTACTCTGTTGTCTAGTTCTGCGCTGCTATGTAGGAGGGGTCTATGTGCAGCATCACGGGGATTCCAGTTGCCACTAATCATTTGCCAATCTGGCCCCACAATTTGTCTAACTACTTTTTCTACCTCTTCTCCATTTAAATTATAACTTAGCCTCATTCCTTGTAAATCTTCCGAGAACTTTCTAAAATTAACTTTTGGCTGGGGAATTCCCTCAGTGGCTTTCCGGATATCTTCCGGAGTCCAGGGTCTATACACTAGAATAGTTTGATCCTGACTGTCTTGTCCTGCCTGAGGATTAGGTACTTCTATGAGTGGGCATATTTCTTCTTCACTCATAGATCGTGAATTCTTAACCATTTGATATAACTCAATGCCTTCATTTGAGTTACCTGCCCGAGTTCGAGACCTGGTCCCGATGGAATCTCTAATAAAGGGTTTTGCTTTTGTAATGTCTCTATTTTCAGTGACAGCAGGATATCGTGGGGGTGGACTAACCTGTTCACTTGCTTCATATTCTGGTAAGGGAGGCGGAGGGGCCAACTCTATTACTTAATTATTGTCCTCCTTATCTAAAAACATTGCTTTTGAATTGTTGTTCTTTTGTTCCCTACGGTTTACTTCCTCAATCCACCTGTGTGCCTGAGGAATTCCTAATTGGCATTGCCTTTTAACTCGACCTTTGGAATCAGTTTTGAGCTGTTTGACAAGTTTGATAAGTGAGGATTTTTCTAATTTTCCGTCAAATTCATACTTATTAACCCATTTTTAATAGTATTTAATATTATCAGCGTGCTGTGACTGCATGTATTTTGCGTCTTCGGTTAACAGCGGATTTTGGGGTCTTTTTGTGCAATTACCCATTTTGTTCTACCCTTTTGATCGTTACATAACCTCTCTTATTTTTAACGTGGTACCACGGATTTTGTTATAGTCTCTTCAGAATGACTGCCTACCTACTCTGTTTTCCCTGATCTATGACAAGACAGTACTCTTTTCTGTCCCTGACTTGCAAAATGGAGTCTTGACAAAAACAATACAAATCTAGTCCCTGATCTAAAACAGAAAAAAGTAGATTCCCCTTACCTGAGCCTTCGTGATTGATAATCTGGTTCGTGAAAACCCGTCCTTCAGTCGCAGATCAGAAAGTGGCTGGCCTCTTTTGCACGACAATTCAGTTGGGGGGCTTTTCAAATAAGAAGAACCGATTTGGTTTCTTCCCCGTACGGTTTCAACCACTTGGCCCGTCTGATCCGAGGCAGAGTGAGGGTTTCCGGCTCGAAGGACCAATCTGTCAAAGGAGTATGCTTCTTTTATACTGTTCTATAAAATGTTACTTTCTATGGTTGACGTAGTTAGACACAACTTTCTGTATTGTTCTACAGCAAATGTTACTCAGGTTTCATGCTGACATGTTCAAATTTGAAACTCACTATATGTTACATAGAAAATGTTACTTGGATTTCCTGCTGACATGACTGGATTTATGAAAAACATTTGAGAAAAACAACCTGACCTTGGGGGCTGTATTTTCTTTAGCCCACTATAAGCTTCTATTGTGCAGCTCTAATACATATGTTACATTTCAAGGTACATTTATAGCTTAGGTACAAGTTAATGCTGATTGCAGTTCATATTTTCAAACAGCCTTTGTTTTCATTATCAATAGCTTCTGCAGCTGTGTATTTTCTCATAGCATAAGCAGAAAATCAATAACTCTTTGTTTAAATCTCATGACATTAGTAGAAGTGATACATCTATTATTATTTCCCTGACACTAGCAGAAATTGAATGCTTCCCTGTAAATTTCCAAAGCATAAGCAAAGATCATAACTATGCATATTTCATGACATTACAAGATTGGAATGCTTCTGCAGTTTGTACAGATTTATGCAGTGTGAAATAGAATAAATGTGTTAACCCTTTTTAAACCTCGAATGCACTAAGCATATTACTAATACATATTTTTCTAACAAACGGTCAACTTGTGCTTTCCTTTGCTGGGCAGATAAATTCCGTTTGGGGAAAAAACTTCCATTTTCTTAATTTTGTTGATGTTTTATTACTTTCCTTTTCAGGAAGGTTATTTTAAAGCTTGGAGTATTTTGCTTTAACGGACTTTCAGGAGACATTTAAATGGAGCACTCATTTTTCCTGTCAGTATAAAAGTAGTGCAAAGTAACTAAAACAGTTTTTCTGTGGAGAAATTGTGATTATTTTTCTTTTCTGGTGCTGGAATGGTGGTTTTAAGTACTTTTTACTGTTTTTTTAGTCAAAAAAGTATTTTTTTTCAGTTGTAGTGTTTATTGGCAATTGTTGCTTGTCTTCCTTGGAAAAGAGGCACCTTTTTTAGCTTGACCATAGAACAGACTATCAGTCCTACAAAAAGAAAAAAAATAAACAAAACAGCCTTTGTCATCACAGGAAGATAACAATTTACCTCAGTCTCAGGTGGATGACTCTGCTGTGGATATTTATTGTACCTCACACCACTTGTCTTTTACTTCAGATCTCTGGTGTAGCATCTACAGCCACTATAGATTGGGGGTTAGGCATGTCCTCTGGCTGTTGGGCTCCTCTCAGTGGGCTAAAGACAGCCACACTTGCCAGTCCTAGGAGACAGAGAAGGTTTCCTCCTGTTGTGTCAGAATGCCTTGCCCATCCCCGGGGAAGCAGCTGCCACCATTAGTAACATGCCTGGCCCCATTTTTCCTGTTAAAAATTAACAGAAAACCAAGCATGTACCTACTCCACCTTTAGATAGGAGTAGTTTACTACGTCTGGCTCAGGGTTTAATTCAGGCTATTTATCCTTCTTGTAAAGTAGTTTCTGGTAAAAAACAGAGGGATTCCTCTTTTCCTGAAATGAATCAAAATTCTGAATTTGAACAGGAAGATGCAGGGAAGGATACAGGGTTTTATCTTCAGATTTCTGATTCAGACTCAGAGGAGAGCTCAGTTTCTGGTTGTCCTGGTGGTGGTGGTGGGGGTCTCTTTCTCTGATACTATTGCTAGAATGTGCCAGTGTTTTCAGTGGAAGAACACTGAGGCTTCTCAGTCCCTCAGAAAATATTATGAGTTGTTACAGAAGGATTTTTCCAGAACCTGCACCCATTCACCTTGTTCTGTCTGCTTTAGAGGTTGTGTGTGTTACTACCTGCAGTTTTCATGATAGTCAGCCAACTGCCCCTAATAAAGACAGATAAGATGCATAACATTCCTCAGTCATTTACTTTTTTTATACACTTTTCCCAAACCTGGCCCAGCAGCTATAGGTTTAGTTGATACCATTGCTGCTAAGTACTTAGTTAATGCCAATCCTACTCTTTCTAATAGGGATCAGAAAAATTATTGATAGTTATGGGAAAAAAATTTAAATTATCAGGCTCATATGTTAACGTTTGTTCTTACAAATTGTGAAAGTAAATGGAATGTTTTATCTGCAGTTTCTTCTTGTGAGAAAAAAATCTGCTTTAAATAACTTAGTTTTTTTCCATTGCACAGGTGTCTGTCTACTCATTGTTTGCAGTGTGTGTATGACTCTTTTGATAGCCCTTCCAACGCTATGACCACTGGCACTATATTGAGGGAGTTTGCATGGCTGCTTTCTCAGAAATTCCCAGATTTCAAATTCTCCCTTGGACAGAGATTTAGTGTTTGAATCTTAGATTCCCCTGGATGAGCGTGTCCCTTTCATCATGTTTTGGTCACCTATGCTGCAGCGGTGATCAAAACATGTGCTGAAAGGAACAAGCTCATCCAGGGGAATCTAAGATTTTTCAGCCCTCCTTTTAGAAATTGTCCAAGGGTTTTTTCTCTCCTCATCCAGTTTTGGCAAAAAAAAAAAAAGGAATAAACAGGTTACAGATGACAGTGGGAGAAAATTCTGCCTTTCCAGAAGGTCATTCCTCATCCTTTAGATCAGCCTCTTTTTGCTTCCACCTGTTCTTCATTACATGCTGTCCCAAGGAGTGACTGAAGAATAAAGGCAGTTCCTAGGTAGAGAAAGGTTTTTAAGGATGTTCCTATTTGCAAAGAAATAAAATGCTTGGAGACCAGTTCTGGATCTTTCTTTCCTAAACCTGTTTGTAATAATGCCGAATTCAAAATAATGTCTCTTCACAACCTGTTACCTCTTCTTCCTCTTTCAAGTTTCCTGACAACACTAGACTGAAAAGATGCTTATCATCACATCCATATTCATCTAGATTTTGGAGTTTTCTTAAGGTTTTGTGTGTTTGGATCATATTATTAGTTCTCTGCCTTACCCTTTGGACTACCCACTGCGCCAAGAGTGCTCACAAATTGTCTAGCTCTACTTATAGCTCATTACAGGTTTCAGAATATCCACATTTTCCCATATTTAGAAGACTTGCTTATCTTTGCAGAGTCTTTTTCAAAGTATCAGGAATCCCTATCTAGGATGAGAGATCTCTTATACAAGCGAACATTCAAAAGTCATTCTTCACTCTTTCACACAGGATTGTATTCCTGAGATGTCGACTAGACACTTCAATTCAAAAAGCTCTTCTTCCACAGGATATATATATATATATATATATATATATATCTTTATTGAGTTGTATTGCTAATGTTTTCCACTCAGATTTCGGTCACTATGAGGAAATACCTCAAGATTTTGAGTCTCATGGCATCTATGATTCTCATGATACCCCTGGCAAGATCACCATGAGGAAGATACACTGGTATCTGAAATCTCTGTGGTCCCAGCATCAGTACCCTTTGTCTTTTCAAATCCTAGTGCAGGGGGTTGTCAGAAGATAAATCTTTTGGTGAAGATAACAGATATCCTTAAATGTATGTCTCCCCTTCTCTCCTGATACAAAGTAGTCAGTCACCATAGACTTTTTGGACTTTGCCTGGGAAGCAGTTTCAGGATGGATAAAAGTGCAGGGCATGTGGGTCACCAAGGGCAATCACAAGCACATAAATATCAAGAAGATGCTTGCCCTGATCAAGGCATCCAACTTTCTGAACCATCTTTGGTCCTCAGGACCTCTTGAAGTTGTTACAGACAATACCACAGTCATGTGGTAGTTCAACAAGCTAGGGGGAACCAGGTCATGCCCCTTTGCAAACTAACTATGTTAGCTTGGGATATAGCTTCTCTACACAATCTCACTCTATAGATGTCCTGCAGTCTGTCAGAGCAAATGTGTGTGGCAGACAAGCTGAGCAGGGCCAAGGCAGATGCTCGTGAAAAGAAACTAGAGCGGGGTGTCTTACAAGATTTGATCAGTCAATGGAGAGTTCCTTGAATAGACCTTTTTGCCTCCACTCTGAACAATCAACTGGCAAGATTCTGTTTGAAGACTACATGCAAAAAGGCCTGGAAGAAGGTTACCTTTTCTTTTCTTTTCTTTTCTTTTCCTTGGATGGGAATGTTCCTGTATGCTTTTCCACCCTTTCCACTAATAGTCAGGCACCTCTGAAGATTCAGAAGGAATCCCCAAGATCATTGTGGCGATGTTCTTCTGGGCCAGGCAACCCTGGTTCTCCCTACTTTTGGAAATAGCCAGGGGCAATTACCATAAGCTTCCTCACAGAATGGAGCTACTTGAAGATGAACAGGGTGCTTGATCCACCCCAACATTAATCATCTTCAGCTGACTGCCAGGATGATAGGGTCTTAATTCCTTTGAGGCAACTGTTTACTGAGGATGTACAGAAGATATCAATGGAGGCAAAAAGCCTGCTACTAGAAAATCTTATATTAGCAAATGGAAAAGATTTTCTAGTTTGTGCCAACAACATAACTTGCACCCATTCAAGGCAAATTGTTGTTTGATTTTACGTTTGTGTGAGTTAGTATCCAATGACCTTTCTTATTCCTCTATCAAGGTTCATTTATCGGCCATTTCAGCACATCTGCACATGGAATCTCCTCTTTCAGTGCAGTCTCATGTCAAAATGTTCTTGAATGGGGTCTTACATAAGAGGCTTCCAAGAAAACTGGTGGCCTCTTCTTGGGATCTTAATTTTTTTTTGGAGGAGCAAACATTTGCTCCTTTTGAACCAGCTAATCTGGATGACTTAAGGTTCTTTACATGGAAAACAGTTTTACCAATTGCTCTGACCTCTGCAAGAAGGGTATCTGAGTTGTAAGCTCTTATGCTAAGTCAGTCCTACTTTATTTTCCATTGGGACAGGGTTTCTTTAAGAACGAATCTTTCTTTTATGTATAAAGTGGTATCCAAGTTTATTTTAGTCCAAACTATCCAGCTCCTCATTTTCTTGTCTGAACCTAAAAATGAGAAAGTATAGTTCATACACTGAATGTCCACAGGCAACTTAGGTACTATTTTGACAAAACTTAATCTTTCAGATCTTCAGATCAGTTGTGATTTCTTGTGAAGGTAAGAAGAAGGGACAACTGGTTTCAAAACAGACAATTTCCAAATGGTTGTCTAAGGCTATCCTCTTGTAATACTCACTGTGGCAAAACTATTCAAGGCAAGGTCAAGGCCCACTCTACAAGGACCTTGGCTTCATCTATGGCTTTTTGGAAAGGGCTGGATTTTAGAAGTATTGTAGAAGTTGCTACTTTGTCCTCTGTCCATACCTTTACAATGCTCTATAAGCTTGATTCCTTCTCTAGGTTCAGATCAGGCTTTGCTAGGACCATTCTCCAGGGGATCCTGGAGTCTTCTCCTTCCACCTCCCAAATGTAGTTAGCTAAGGTAATTTATTCATATACCTAAGGCTATTGCAACAGTGATCAGTATGATGAACATAGTACAGTTTTGTAAGCTGAACTTACCAAAACATATGTTTGAATGATCACTGCTGCAGCAGTTGCTCCCTCCCTCCATCCCTCTTGTTTTTTTGGTGTGTTTTTTTGTGTCAGTGTGTGGATATTTATTTTTTTGTTGTTCCTAGTATTGTCTTTTAAGGGCTCAGCCTCCCTCTGTCTGCTGACAGGGAAGCTTGAAGGGCTTTACACCTAAACTTGTCTTTTAGTCAGCTCAGCTCAAGCTGCTTGACAGTTTGTATGTGCATGGAAGGTGTCCTGAAACTTTGGAAGCTGGTCAGCTGTTATATCCTTGGCAAGGTATAACCCATATAGTTAAGGCTACCGCAGCAGTGATTATTTGAACATCTACAGTTATGGTAAGTTCAACTTACATAGGTATACTTTCCCTTTTCCCAACCACACCCAGACTGACGTTGCTGCTTCCAGATATTCCAACTCATCAAATAAGGTAGATGAAAAAAAGTTCTCTCTTTGATGGAAAAAAGAGCTATCCAAGAGGTCTCACCAGATCAGACAGGGTTAGGATTTCACTCAGGATTCCTTTTGCTTCCAAAGAAAAACAAGGACCTCAGTTCCATTCTGGAACTTAGTCATCTAAACAAATAAGAGAAGAAGACCTAGTTGAAAATGGTCATGGTGCATTCAATTTTGTCTTGCCTACAGGCAAATGATTGGATATACTCTATAGATCTCCAGGATGCCTGTTCCACATAAAAATAGCCAAATTTCCCAGAGATTCTTTGCTTCTGCCTAGAAGCCAGTCAATTTCATTCGGGGCCCTGCCCTTTGTTCTTACCACAGTCTTCCAGGTGTTCATGAAATGCATGACAATTGAAACAGGACACCTCTGACTAAAAGGGATCTGAGTATTCCCCTACCTAGATGACTGTCTCCTAGCTGTTCTAACCATGGAATTGTTAATCAGTGCCAGGGACTAATCTCTTCAACTCTGTCTGTCCATCCTTAGGCTTATCTGTAAACCACCAGAAGTCAAATCTCCAAATGACACAAACTATTCAGTTCATTGGGTGCCACCTAGACTCAAATACATCCATAGTGTTACTTCCTCCAGACAGAATTCAGACATTAAGGAATGCTATTTGAGCTCTTCTCTACTCCATTTGGTTTGCAGCTATCCTATTACACAGAGTCCTGAGATTAGTGGCTTTGTCTGTTCTAATAGTGAAGCTAACCCACTTCTACATGAGGATTCTGCAGTGGCTTCTAAAGGTTCAGTGGTCTGAGGTTTCTCAGCTTCTTTCAACCCCTATTATCATAATCAAAGTTGGCAAGGAACAGTTGCAATAGTGGCTAAATTCCCAGTGCATTCATTCTGGGAGACCCTTTGTTCTTCAACCACCAGTGGAGGTAATGACCATGAATGCCTCTTCCTCCTCCTCCTTGGGGTGGGGGGTATATTAGGGGGAGGATAATCCAAGGGTTATGGAGTCCTGAAGAGCCCAAGTTCATGTCAGTGTCTTGGAGATGCAGATAGTACTCATTGTGTTGCAGGAACTTCAGGATTACCTTCCTCCAGGGATGATTTCTATTGAGACAGACAATGTGACAGTTGTTTGGTAAATCAGTAAGCAAGGGGGCACCAGATCTTACCTATTATGCCGGGAAGCTATGACAGTGTGGCACTGGATGATTGCTTTGCATTGCTTTCTAATTGTAATGCACATCCCTGGGAAGTCCAGCTGACTTGTGGATAGGCTAAGCAGGTTCATCCTGATGCTTCATGACTGGTCACTCAATCCAGTGGGGATGCAACAGATTTTCAGCTGTTGGGGTCAGACTTGCTGCAGTCTCTTTGCTTCACCATTTAACACCAAGTGCAGCAAGTTCTTTGCCATGATCAGTCTCAGAGGGACAGTTCCCTATAGATGGTCTGATCATGCAATGTTCTCCTGGGCTTCTTTATGCTTATCCTCCTCTGCCCTTAATCCCCACATTTTTGCAGAAAGGGATCAAATGAAAAGCCACAGTGATCTTCATTGTGCTGTTATTGCCTTTGTAAATTTAGTTTCCCTTCCTAAGACCTCACATCAGGGAACCCTACTGGATTTTGGACCCCAGACAGGATCTACTTTCCCACCCATCCAGGAAACCTCACCCAGATCTTCATAACCTCAGACTAAATTGTTGGTTTCTCCACTTCCAATGATGGCCAGTAATCCACCCCTGTCCAGTGGTGTAATTAGGATTCCCAGCTTCCCGGAAGAAATGCACTTGCAGACTTTATCATGGGAAGTGGAAACATTTCATGATCTAGCATCTTCTCAATACATTGGCCTATTTTCTGCTTCTGTTCTAGATATATTATGCTTCCTGGCTAACATTACAAACAAAACTGTTCCCAACCAGTGATAAAGTCCACAGAAAACGTCAGAAAAAAAATCCATGCTACAGCAAGGCAGGCACACAGCAGTAAAAGCTCCAAAGAACAGTGTAAAATTATTTATTGAACATGAGCGCTTTCGCAATGAACAACATCCAAATGTCCTCATTTACTCTTGCCTTCTTCCTATTTCTTCCAAATCTTCTTCACCAAATTATCCTGTGCTTTACTGCACATCTGTGATGATCTGCCTGAACCACTGTAATCTGTTTTCTTTGACCTTCTCTACAGATGGAGCTACTTTTGCTTCTGCTCTGATGTCACCATTTCTTCATTTCTCCTACAATGTGTATCCTACCACCTTTCTCAGGCACTTCATCACTGTCACCTCTTTTTGCAACTGCTCTGCCTTCATTGTCCATGTTTCTGTACCACAGACAGCTACTTGTTACACCACTGTTTTGTACACCATATTTTTCAGCTTCTTTTGCATTCTTCTCTCACATGTTACCCCAACACTCTGTGGCAGTTTTCTGTAGCTCCTTTAATTCTAGCATTGTCCTCATTCATACTTTCCTTCTCCTCAACAAATCCCTCCCAGATACTTGAAGATGTTAACATGTTCCACTATTTCCTTTGCATCTCAATTTTCAGCTTCTTTTAATTTCCGCTGTCTGCTGCTATGGCAGCTGGCTTTTCTGTGCTTAGTTTTTCCCCATGTTCCTTCAGTTTTATGTTGCATTCCCCCATCATTTGCTGAACTTCCTGTTCAGAGTCTGCTTGTAATGCCATGTCATCTGTGTTCACCAGCTTTGTTGATCTGTCCCTTCTGACTTGTATGCTAATGTAGTCCATCACCAGTATGAACAACAGTGGGCTTAGAGCTGAATCCTGATGCACATTCATTCCCATTGGGAACCCTCTCCGTGAATCCAAACTTTGTTCATATTTGTATCATTGGGCCCTTGTACACAGAGTATACTAATTCTATCAGTGTTTCTAGGACTTTGAACTTTTGCAGGATTCCCCAAATCAGATTTCTTGGGACCTTGTTATATGCTTTCTCCAACTCTACGAATGCTCATTTGAACTTTTTTTTCACCTCTAGTTTCTTCTCTACTATCTGTCTCACTGCAAGCATTGAATCAGTTGTACTGCATCCCAAACGGAATCCGAGCTGCTCATTTCCTATCTTACTTTTTACTGCTGTGGATATTCATTTATCATTCACCCTAGCCAATACTTTCTTGCGGTATGATAGGAATTTGTTACCTCTGTAGTGCAACAGTTGTGAATGTCCCCTTTTTTCCCTGTACACTTGCACTAAAATGCTTATTCTCTTGTCATCTGGGATACACATTTCTCTCCATATGATTATGAGTACCCACAGAAGCCTTTTCTCCTCTACTTCACTCAAAATCTTGATGATATCTGCTGTGACCTCATCTGAGCCTGCTACTTTTCCTGACATCAATTTTCTTAGTTCTGTACTTATTTCTTCTGGGGTGGGTTCTTCTTCTTTCATCATAGATGGTGTATGGGGCAGTAGAGCTTTCCTGTTTTTGTTTTCATTCAGAAGCTGCTGGAAGTATATCTTCCATTTGCCTTTAATGTCCTAATGAATGATGTCTGATGACTATCTTCTTTAGCCTTCTGTCTTTGTCTTGAAACCTGATAGAGTTCCTTTGTGCATTTAATGAGCCAATTTCCAGAAGCAGGTATGGTGCCTGTGATGCTCTGCTATTTGTTTTTGCTCATACACATCATATCTAGTTTGACTAAAGACTGCACATGCAGTCATCTGACTGCACTTCATGTTATTTTGTGAAAAAATGTACTCATATATTTAATGACCTTGGAAGACTAAGCCAGTAAGACCAGTTTGGACAAAAAACACATAATGGTCAGGGAACCCTGATTTTTTTCCTCACTCCTTCACTAGTTGCTTTTTCATTAGTTATCATCCTCGGGTGTGTGTATACGTCAGCTGAGAGTCTGTGTGGACAATAATGGTTGCAGTAGCCACTGGTGATAGTACAGTGAGTCTCCATTACTGGAAATGCAATGAAATTTCTTTGGTGTTCAATGCATATTCTTTGGTTATGAATTTTGACACATCTTAGAGAATTAACTCCATGGAGCATGGAAGAAAATGAAAACTGAAAATCAGCATAAGTTGTCATATACAGGAGTGGTTCAAATTGTTCTGGTTATTTGCCTTATGATTTATTTCACCTTTGGTTACTGTTAACTCCAAGCATCCCTGTTTGCAATGGTAGCTTCAGGAAGGTGCAATAAGTGGTTGCAACTAGTCCTTCACTAGTTAAACACACACAGATTTATACTATATTAACTGTCTACTTGGTGGTGTAAAAAGGGGTTTGGGTGATGTTGGCTTAGGTAGTTGTTATTTTTTGTTATTTTATTTTACATTTGTTGACCAGGATAGTCTGACTGGATACATATCCATTTTCAGCGGAGGCCCGGGGAGAAAAGCTCCATAAACACAATATAGTCAGAATAACTCAGTCAAAAAACATGCAGTCAGAAAAGTTAATAAAAAACATGTAGCAATATTTACATAGAAACATTCATAAGCAGAAGAAGTCTAAAATGTAATAATAACATGTAGTGTACTTTACATAAAAAACTTCATTTGTGCCGGATAAGGTTATGCCAGCTAGTGATACGGTAAAAACACCCCCAAAAAATGCTGGCTTTGAATACGTTTATAAAAACATTTCCTCCTGTTGAGATTCCATATTACATACTTCAGTTAAAAAAATGGTATACTTTGTAACAAAGGCAACTTTTACAGTCTGAGAACGAGTTGTGTACAGAGTAGGCATTAAAAATTAGGAGATAGGTAACTCAAGGAGTAGTTAGAAATTAGAGGAAGGCATTTAATCAGGGCTTGAGCATGGACATAACCAGTGTGATCTGAAATGAAGTTTGGGTCTTTTCTTAAATTGGGCTAATGAGGTGGAAAGAGTTAGGTGGTCAGGAAGTGAGTTCCATATTTTATCAACAGCATTTACAAATAGTGAGTGTCCAGATTTATTATTAGTTTTGACTGCTTGACTGTTAAGTATGGAGTTAATAACATACCAGAGCAACATTTTAACCCATATTATAAAGACACTGAAGATAGTTTATATTCTAGGAAAGCAGTTCATTGACATAAATAATTAACTAAAGTAAAAATGAACTGCAGACCTGCTGGCAAAAAAAACAAGTAAACCAGAAGCCAAAAATTTAGCACTTTCATCCACTGTTTAATACGTGAACTTCCTCAGAAACATTTTCAAATGATTTCTAGTTCCTTAAATAACTTACTAAACAGGAAATGACATCATAACCATCAAACTGAAAAAATAACAAAAAAAAAAAATATATATATATATATATATATATATATATATATATATATATATATACACACATATACAAATGAATGTATATACACATATATACACATACATATGTGTTAAATGCAAAAATACAGTCATAAAAATGTATGTTTGTATATGTGTGTATATATATATATATATATATATATATATATATATATATATATATATTTATTTATTTATTTTTTATTTGTTATCATTATGACAATACTTCATTTTTGTAGAAAATCACATTTGTTATTTTTTCAGTTTGATGGTTATGATGTCATTTCCTGTTTAGTAAGTTATTTAAGGAACTGGAAATCATTTGAAAATGTTTCTGAGGAAGTTCACGTATTAAACAGAGGATGAAAGCGCAAAATTTTTGGCTTCTGGTTTACTTGTTTTTTTTGCCAGCAGGTCTGCAGTTCATTTTTTCATTTTGTTTGGTTGTTAACTAAAGTAAAACTTAATTTGTCTTTGTAACATGGGTGTATGACTTGTACTTTCTATAAACCAGTGAAGTGATTCCGAGTTATTTGAAAACTGTTATAAAGAGAACCAATAGTGTGTTTTACTAATCACTCGTTGTTTTAAAGTAACTCTGCAAGTGAAGTAGTTTTACGTATTACAAAACAATTAAATATACGGTTCTGCAGTTATAATTCATTTTCTTGCGGTTTCATGTTTCTTTTCCCTGTTGTTCCTTTGCTCGTTATCTACATAATCTCACAGAGTATTATTATGTTGCATTGTTTAAAATGTATCTAATAGTCTTATACAGTAGCTAATGACCTCATAACCTTTCTCATAGGGATCACAATGACATCACAAAAACATCAAAGGATGAAATTAAACAGAAAGCGACAACTGTTATTATGTACTTTCTGCTCAGAATACTTATACAAAATACCAGGGTATGTTATAAACATATGTAGATAACAGGGACAGTCTTTAGTAAGAGATCATTTCAAATTTCAAGCACAAACCTTGAACTGTAACATTACTTTGATAAAATATGATGTATTACGTCTTTTGCACTGTAAAGTGAAATTTCATCTACCTGAGATGGATCCAATTACATATCTTCATGCAGAGCAGAGTTTTCTTTTAATGCACTGCATAAAACAAAAAGAAAATTAAACACATTTCAGCTCCAAATAGTTAATTCTCATTAATCATCATATTTATGACTAGTTATCTTTCTGCCTAACATCCCAGGACCCATAGATTTGGAAAGAAATTATACAAACAGATCAATTCTGAGGGAAGATAAACTTCTCAAATTCTACACATACAGTTTAAAATCAGTAGAGATGCCACCATGCTCCCTTCTTTGTGTCTCATGCTTTTCCCCACAAACTATCTATATACTAAATTTTTATATTTGCACTTCTAAGCCAGCTGTTTCCTACTACACACTGATCAGCTCCTAGAAAGGCTGCATATTCTCCACACTTTAAACAACATATGACAGTCTTCTCTAGCCATTTACACGTGTCTATATTAATGAATGTCATTCAGATCTTTCTATTTGAAATTGGTTTGAACTGCAATTTTTCTTGATAAATAACCTGTGTAACTTTTGACATAAAACAGTCCTGGATTAATTTATTAAACTTCATACAGGCAGTGACATTTACAGGATTGGCGGTTAGACATGCTGTTGGCAATTCAGATATAAGTTGTGCAGAAACACCATGGCCTGCACTACTTATTGTGAAATGTATGAAGATGACTGCATGAAGGGATGTAAATGAAGTCATGCAATCAAACGAAGCCATAATGAAATGTAAATGTAGCAGAGAGAACAATATTGTGTTTACATAGTGGTATCTATAGGAGCTTGTGCATTTCACTGTATGGGTTATAAAATGCACAGCATGTTGCATTACAAATGGCATTATTATAGGAATCACAAACAGTCCTTGCTCAGCAGCAGCACCACTTTTTTGTACTTTACCACTGCTGTCTCTGGCCAGCTTGCACATAGTGGCAGACTACCGCAATGACGAATGTATAGATGGGGATGAAACATTTTGATAATATGATTGTCTAGCAGATAACTGACCACTTCTCTGTAGCTCAGGACATAGTAAGGAGTTTGATGGATGTGAGTCACCCATCCATAGCACTGCATATTTTAGTTATCAGGGCCTTTCAATGGCCAGTTTAGGATATGTTAAGTATATCACAGACATCTGCCTCATGAATACTTGATGTTCACCTCTGGCATTTGCAAGGGAAAGTTTTGGTTCCTCAAGACAACTAAGGAGAGAGCCAACATTATGCATGACTTATATAACATCACACTTCTTCCTGAGGTAGAGTCCCACAGATTGTATACATGTGGAAGTAAAGACCTTATATGGCGCAGACTCACACCAATATGTGAACTAGATATCCAGATGTATGAGTGCAATTATCAAAATATGAAATGTACACCTTATCAGTCAAATTCACATATCTAAATAATAAAGAATGTATTCTAAATTTTCACCAAAGTACTGTACGGTTTTAACTTGAATGCAAAGAACTATATAGTGAGGGGTAATGAATATTTGTATAGGCCTAGTTTATATATTTAAGAAATTATGTACTCATAAACAGATCTGACTTTATGAGGGACATCATAAACCTTGGCGGTGCAAGGCTAAACCAAGGGCCAAAATCATAGCACTATGCCTAAATCATAACAGTTGAGTGTTATGTTCTGCCCCTTTCCTACTGTTCTAATCCCCCACTGTTCAATTGCATATTTTATTCAGTTGCACTGTTAGGCAGTCTGATGCACACCCCTCTTCCTACCCCCTACAATAAACAGGCAGCTCTCAATCTCAAGACATGGTGGACAGCACACCCATGTCTATACATATGGCTCTGTTGTACTGAGTACTATGGGCTCTTTACAGATTATAGAGTAAAATGAGAACAGCACTGCTCTATATATCACAAATGAGAGCAAAGTTTGCTGAATAGGGCGTCCCACCCAGGGGTAAGCTAGAAATTTACATTTTGTACTCACATCTAATGTTGCTGTCCTCACCCTACCTATCATTTTAAAAATTTACTCAACTCTTAAAATGCTACTCCCAGACATATAGGAAAGGAACAAATTGTTTTTAACTGTTACCATTTATTCCCACAAAAAGCTCTTTTTAGAGATGTATTCTTTTCAGACGAGTACTCCTTGTATATCTCTATACTGTAAATATTTATCTACACAATTCTAAACATTCTTGTTTTTTGAGTATTGAAGTTTTCAAGAGATGCTCATAAAAAATGTTACACATCCAGGTGTACTGGGTATGCCTAGCTACACCACTGATTCCATCTCAGTCACATATCCACAACAGATTATTCACACGTGCAGAACAGGTGTGCAACCAATATTTATGAATATCACCCAGGGATATTGTTATCATCTCTGTTATTATCTTGAAAATATTTTTATAAACATTTATATCTTTACTTTACAAATGATCACTATGAGAAAATTATTCATCACACTTTAGTATGTCTTCTTTTTTCCATTACTTCACACTGCATTCTTTCAGCTTAAGTCAAGTCTTGCCTAATTGCCACTATGTAGTGTGCCTTTTTCTTTTACCAGTTTTATTACTTTCTCATTTGTTCCAGTAGACCTGTTAGTACCCTTTACAACTTTAACTTTAGACATAAAACCTTTCTCTATAAATAAAGTAATAAGACAACACGATTAATTACTTATAATCTCCCTTTAACAACTCAGTTGTGCTGGGGGGGGGGTCGTCTTTACTTTATTGTCTGTTAGCTTATGTATAGTTGAACCATATTTGTAGTTGAAGTCTAACTTCTACTTTACAAGGAAGATAAATAGTTCCCATACATAAACAATTTAACTTTTAATGTTTATAAAAAACATTATCTTAATTTTCTTTTCAATCTGGTACTTCATCTAACTCCTATATCTAACTCCTATCTAAGTTTTCATCCATGACTTAATTGTACAGCCAGAGTTCTACTGCTATATCAATATTTTCATAACCACCTTTTATGTTTTTATGTTCTTATACATACATATATATATATATATATATATATATATATATATATATATATATATTCAGTTTCTGATGTCCAACTCCTATACATGTTTTTATATAAATATGTTCGTCTTAAGCCTTCTCTCCTTAAAGTGTTTAGAAATGTTCATAATTTCTTACACTACTGCTCTGTTTTTCATGCACAAACACAAATCATCATCATATGTTGTAACTTCAGAAGATGTAGACATTCTTCTAATAATCCTTGCCACAGTTGCATCCTTTAGCTAATGTTTTTGCCATTCTGTACAATGAAAGACTATGTGAGTGTCTCTGATGTTCCCCTTGCTTGATTTCAAACTTATGATCTAGTTTCCCATTTAACAAATCCATGGCAGCACTTCTTAAGCTGCCTGTTTACATCTATACATATCACATGAAAACCTAAACTTCTACAGTTTTCTAGTCTATCATGTTTAACCAGTTCACTTACTTTTTCCTGGTACAACAACACTGTATAACCCTCATACAGCCTGTACAACCTTCCTTGATTATATTTTTCATTGATTTTAGAGATTTTGTAATATTCTTATACACTGCTTCTAAAATTGGCTTTAGGGATTTTCCGTGTGATTCTCCTGCTATTATTTATTAATGACATAGCTATTTTAAAATTTATACTCAGTAGCAATATGAATGTCCAGTTATGAAATATAATAGTATATACTTTACTTTCTTTCAAAAAATAAACACTGCAGGCCAATATATCTGTTATTTTAGCACCAAGATTATGCTAGGCCTTGCTAACAAGCTTCATCCTCAGTAGTTTTGGGTTTGATTCCCTCAGTCTAAATGTGGGCTACTATTTGACTTTGTACAAGTCAGCTGTCCATGCAATCCTCCTTAGGTATTCTCTAAAGGTGACTGAGCACTAATTGGTTGTGGTTGGAACTGCCCAAACACAAAGGGTCGAGTTTGAAGGCTGCATGTCTATACTGCTCAGGATTGTTGTTTGTGCAAGATTGTTGTACACTTCAGAGGAGAGTTTAATCTCCCCTCTCCTTTATGACATTTATAGGAAGTGTTTCACAGTCTGTTGAGACTGAGGAGTCTTTTTTATCAGTTGACATCAATCTAACATATTAGAAGTTACTCCCAGATGACCCCTGACATTAGGCACTTATGCCTAATGAATATGTCTATTTAAAAGTAAGCATACAAACAAATAAATTTGCATATCACCAACCTATCTTCTTTTCTATATCATTAAACATTGTTGTAACATATGAATGCTTATTGAAATGCTCAGCAAGCAGGACAGACACTGCTTCCTGTATGAGGTGTTAATTCAGGCTGCATTCTAGAATTAATTTGAACTATGTGCTATAACCCTCCTGTAGCTAAGCAGTAACATAAAAAAGCTTTACATCCATGTAAATTTATACAGGAGTACATGCATTCAAATGTGCTGGAAACTGTGGAGGAGGTGTCAGTGTTTCTTGGAGTCCTTGATTATCTCTAGATAGATTTCACTTGAATCTGAACATACTGAACTTCAAATTATCCTAACTAAGAAAAATCATCAAGTCATAGCCTGCTATATGTCATCTTCCATGCCCCAGAGGCCCATGAAAGATTTATAAATGGATTCACTAAACTACCTCTAAATAATATCTTTTAGATGGGTGATTTCAACTATCCATGGATTAACTGGATCATCTTTATCACAAAGGTTGGGTACATCCAAAGATTACTGGACTCAGTAAATGCTAAATCCCTTGTACAAATAGTTACATATTCCATTAGATGCCACATTTCTTTTGACCTTCTCCTCACTAATATCCCACCTATTTGTACTACTCCTCTAGTATCCTCATTTTTGGTCAGATAGGACCTCAAATTAGTAATCTTCATCTTTCGGGCATATAAAGCCACTATAGGCACATATGAATTTAAGGACTTTAAAAAGACAGACCTTCTGAAACTATATGATGAATTACCATAAAGAAGATCAACAAAGAATATCAATTAAAATTAACATCATAAAGCCAAGGATAACCATATATCTTCTTAAACTACATCAGGCTATTAAGAAATATCACCCCCAGTGCTCCGAGTTAACTGACACTTATCAGACTTCTGCTGTTTGCATAATATTGTCTCTAAACTCAGATGTATTCTGTACAAAGAATTTCTGAATATTCTTTCTAATTATTACCACAGACATTTTCATGGAATTTCTCACAACAATGCACTATTGCCAGCAATTCCTCTTAATATCTAAATGCTCTTGAACAATAAATAACTAGTCTGGTCTCTTGTAGAATCACAGCTCTCCTACCATTCTGCCTGGCTTATGCCTGCAACACAGCTAGATTATTCTCTTCATAGTATTTAATGCTGGTTCTTTTGCCAATGGATTCTTTAATATCTCATATCTTTTCTTGTTCATTTCTTCAGTTATAGACTACCTCTTGCATTACAACATCCTTAGAAGCATATTATCAAATTCTTATTAGGTATATAATATTCAAGATTCTGCCTCATTTTATATACCTTTGGGATGCTGCTTTTCTTCAGACTTTATTCTTTGTACAGTTTCATTCTCCCTGAGCTTTACGGCATTACTCAAAGACACTAGCTATGCTGGGTCATTGTAGTTTTTACTAAGCAGTTTGTCTGTATAACCTTTCTACCTTTTGGGTTTGATATTAAAATGGGATGCATGCATTTCAGGCATTTCACTCTTGTTTTGCATTTGATTTTATCTTAAAATTGTATTGTATTATTTTATTCAACAGCTCCAAGTCTATTATCTTGATTTTTCTTGTGTCTTAGAACTCAGTAATAGATCAGCCATTATATTAACAATACTTTACATGCTATCAGTTACCTTTGTAACAGCTCTCTGGAGCATATATGATGCTGATGAAATAATAAATGTGAGTGTAATGAGTCTGTACCTCTTGAATGGCATATTAAATGTGGAAAATTTTGATTTTTTTTTCATTTAGCTTCTTATCTTATGGAATATTTAGTTTGCATCTAGTATTGAAACATATTAGCATTTGGCATTTTTGAAACCACTATGCAATAAGCAGTAGACATTTTTAGTCACATTATTGAGAGCTGTCTTGCTTTGCAAAACTAACTATAGTGTTCACTCATTCCCTTGTATATAATTGTTTTTTGTTGCTATTTAATCTTTCCATCCCTTTCAATTCCTAGTCTGTTTTACTTCTGCAAGCTACTGGTACTTTTCTTGTTAAACATTAATAGCATAGCATCAAACTTTAGTCATCTATGATATTCTCCTAATCAAACCTGTTAAGCCTGTAAATACATTAGAATAGTTATAATGGATATCATTGTACAGTTCTGTGCAGTATCTGAAATGTCTCTGTGACTATGCAACCATTCCTTATTACATGTAGAAAATCTTATTTTCACACTGTGAATTAACTTTACCATTCTTAGCTTCTCACTGTAAATACTAGTTGAATTAACTTTCTTAAGTGCTATGACTTGGAATAAGATCATGATCTTCTGATTTTTATATTTGTATGTCAGTAGTTTTTGATCCAATGATTTTACTTGGTGCTCTGAGTCTGTAATGTACATGGCTCTTTTTTAACTCTTTTTATACCTTATAGGGCAGACAATCTTTACCTTATACTTTCCCAGTTATTTTCTGCAAATCACTTCATCTACCACCTTGCCATAAAAATCCATCAGTGTTCTACATTAGTTCATCTGAAGTCATCATTAACCTTGCCACCCCCTTTAAATAGTCATACAGAAACTGTGATGCAAGTATTAATTTCCCTTGTATATCAATATACAATTTAAAATCTTTATCCTTTGATATGTCTATGAAAGCGTTTTCACACCTAATGTCATTGTCTTCAAAGAGATACACAGCATATTTGTTCATAGGTTCATAGGTTCATACTAGGCTATCTGCCCTAGGGCATTTATAAGCCAAGCCAGAGTGTGTTTGGCTTTCGCCACCCATTTTAAATTAATTTTGCTATTGTTGACACTGAACCAATGGATACGCTACAGCTTAATGGATAATAACCTGTCTTCCACTGTTTTTCTATTCAACCACATCTGTAACAAGTCCCTGTTGTAAACATATTACTAATGCTTTCTTCATTTTTCAAAGGTCTATATTAGAACATCGAAGTTTCAAAACTTCAAATGTTTTAATATCAAACCCTATTCAGCGAAAGCTGAAAATATCGAAGCAACAGAAAACCAAATTTTTTCCTAAGGAAAGAATTTGGTTGTCCGTTTCTGTTGCTTCGGTATTTTCAGTGCTGTGGTGGAAGGTTATGGGTTGGGTTCAGGTAAGTGTGCGATTGAGTGCGGGTTAGGTTAGTTAGGGTTAGGATGCAGGTTAGGTATGCATGCGATTGTGTGGACATGAGGGTTAGAGCGGGTTAGGTTAGTTAGGGTTAGGGTGCAGGTCAGGTAAGTGTGCGATTGTGTGGATGTGATGTTAGGGTGGGGTAGGTGAGTTAGGGTTATGGCGCAGGTGAGGTGAGTGTGCGATAGTGACGGACCTTAGGGTTAGGGTTTGGGTTAAGGTAAGTGGATAGTTAGTGGTGTGTGTATAGTTTAGTGTAGGGTTAGGTGTAAGATTTTAGATGTATGTGTGTGGATTGCTGTTTGTTTGGTATGCTTGTGTTGTGTGCATGTGTTTTGGAACAGCAAATTTTTTCCCTAGGAAAAAATTTGCTGTTCTGTATGTTCGATGTTTTCAGCTTTCGCTGAATAGGGTTCGATATTAGAACATTTGAAGTTTTGAAACTTCGATATTCTAATATAGACCCATTTTTCAAACATCAATGTCTTTAACAACTTCCTTCTTGTTCTATAATCTTTCTGAGCCTTAGACAAAGTCATAGCTGGCTCATCTATCACCCGGTGCCTGTTCTTGATGTAGTACGCTCCCTACCGCAGCACTTAAAGCTGATTGGTACTTCTGTACCAGTCGGCTTCCTACAGTAGCCAAATTCACACATCCTCAGCTCTTCAAGTGAAGACAGAAAAAAGGCACTTTTTTACTGCAAAAAGTCGAATGGTACTCTAATACCAGTCATTTTCCTACATCAACCAGATCCACCTAGATTCACACCCCTCTCAACTCTTCAAATGAGGAGCAAAAAAAAGGCAAAAATAACATCTTTGTTGTCTTGCTACATGAAGTGCCTTTCAGGAACTTTTGATTGCGCCCCCTAAAACTTAGTACCCAAGGCAGCTGCCCTCTTCACCCCACATTTGCTACAGTATTGGCCTTAGACAAAAGTTTGACTATCTGAGCAGCAGGGATAGAACCTATTGGCAGTAGGGATATAATCCCTTGGTAGTATACTGTGGATATCTCTCTCGGCTTCCATGCTGACTACAGAAACTTCAGCCTCTCCATTGCTTTAACATATTGATGTGTCATATCTTTTCTGGTTTTCTCTTTTCAGTTTGTCTTATTTTGTAGTTCACTTTGTTCATTTTTTTGCTATCACCTCAAAGGATACTTGCCATCCTGATAGTAACTTATTTTACAAGAGGAGATTGACACTAACACTTTCTCCATTGTTTTAAATTCCCTGTATCTGGCCTTTGCATTCCTAGTCCCTTTGCATATATTCCATATATTCTGTATATACTGGTATAGCATTTAACCCATTTATTAAGTCTTTGAAGTGTGCTATTGCACTTTTTAATGGAGTTTTCTTCTTCTCACAACTCATCTTTGCTATGTCCAGCAAGCATACCCAAAGATCGGAGTAGCTCAAACCATTAAACTCTGATCCATTTTATATATATATATATATATATATATATATATATATATATATATATATATAAACCTCAAAGGCAGAATAGTCCATAACTGGCTCAAAAGAATAAAATAAGGGTTACCACTTTATTACATTTTCTAAAAAAAAAAAAAAAATAGAAGCTTTCACACTGTCTGGTGCTTCCTCAGGTATTGAAACAAAACACATAATGACTACAACTTAGTCATTCCGCTACATGATTCAGGAAAGTTAGTTTCTTATAGAAACAGTGCCTATTCAATTAAATCCCTTTTACTAAGGAATAGGTACCCTTAAATTTACTCCAGAACTAATATACTTTGCCCTTCTTGGAAAGGGGGTACAACATGAGGCTGTCCGTTGGCAAGGCAAAAATGGGCTTGTGGATCAGTTGCCTTCTATTCCCTATGATTTTATGATTCCTGAGTTTCAAAGCTGTCTTTTTAATTTATTTAAACAAGTTAGCCTTGGTGTCTTATCAGCTGTAAACAAATGAATCAAATTTTTATAACAATATTCTGTGATAGTTGCCAACTCACTACCTCTCTTATTCTTATTTATTACTTGAAGTACTGCTGTCCAGCACATGCAGCCTTTTGCAGAACCTCTAGAATAAATGCTACTTTAAGAAAGTCCAGTCTACAGACCACTCCCAGGTCAAGCTTCCAGCTCTATGAAAAGGTGTACTCTACATGGTAAATTCTACATGGTAGCCCCCAGCTGGGCTGTCATAGTACACACTTCAAGTTTTCCTTTGGATGATCCTCCAGATAAACAACTAACTTCCTGGCTTGCTGTTTTCAGACAGCTTCCTTGTATATAACATTAATTGGCAATTTAGACCTTGTTCTCTAACTGCTGTGAGAATGTTGCCACACTCCATACTGCAGTATACATTTTGAATACATATTTAAAGGCACCTTACACTTTTCCAGTCATACTTTATAGATCTATATCTATCTATCTATCTATCTATCTATCTATCTATCTATCTATCTATCTATATGTATCTACAGACACACAGACATTGTGTGTGTGTGTGTGTGTGTGTGTGTGTGTGTGTGTGTGTGTGTGTGTGTGTGTGTGTGTGTGTGTGTGTGTGTATATACATATATATATATATATATATATATTTATGTGTGTGTGTGTGTGTGTGTGTGTGTGTGTGTGTATGGATCTCTTTCTAAATCCCATAATTCCAGAATCCTGAAGACAAAAATACCAAGACGACAATCGTGAAACTTAAAATACTGAACCTCGTAAGTATTCCCAGGGAAAGTAAACACTTGCCCAACACAACAGTAAAACACACTGCACTATCTAAAACCTACCTAGGAGGGTGGCTGTGCCCACCACACACCCCAACTATATATAACAAATCCAGGATCGCACTACAATGGAGAAAGGGCATAACTCCCCACTTTGGGCAATTATTTACTTGGCCTGGGAAAACTTACATAGTTTGGTATTTTAAGTTTCTTGATTCTCGTCTTGGTATGTTCGTTTGCAGGATTCTGAAATTATGGGATTTAGAAGGAGACCTATACATATATATATATATATATATATATATATATATATATATATATATATATATATATATACACACACACAGACACACACACACACACACACACACACACACACACACACACACACACACACACACACATATATTTATACATATACTAGATGCTATTTAAAGTCTATATTCATAAAATGAAAATTGTGAATGCACAGACTAAGCATTGTATCAAAATACAAAATACTTAACTATTATTTATAGGTTGTGTTTAATTTCTTTTAACTCGATGCTTTGGGCTTTTTCTCCTGACCGTGAAAAAATATTGCTCGTCAGAAATAAAGGCTACAAGTTAACTGCATCTCTGATTGTTTGGTTGTCTAGTGCTGCAACCAGGTGTTTCGAAAAATGTGTTTATCCATTTCATTTTTCTGTGTAAATCAGTGGTAATACAAAGCGATAACTCTGATGTGTTTCTGGCATCCCCTCATTCAGATTTTAATAGAGATTAGGTTATAGGACGTAAAGATATAAAACTATTACTGACAAATAATGCTTTTCACGTTTATTTCATTTAATTATTTGTTTGATAACTGATAATATATGGTAATCACAAATACACCTTTTTAGCACAACAAAACCAAACCTGAATTATATATATGGGCCCAGATTCTAAAAGGGTTTCTCTACGTTTTCCCTGATTCCAAGAGCTCTATTCTCAGTATAAGTCACTTACTTCAGTGTAAGGCCTATCTATAAACAGGCTTACAACAGGGCCCAGATTTCAAAAGATCTGCTCCCAGCCTGCTCTCAGTTTAAGTAGTCTCTTACACGGAGAGCAAGATGTGGTAACTAGTAATCAGTAAATATGCTTAAGTAAATCTAAGTAGAAAATAACAAAATAAATTACTGAATCACAGTTATTAAATTAGGAGTTGGAAAGAAGCTGGTATAGGGGCTGAGCTGACTGATAAATACAGTTTTCATGCAGATGCTATGTGCTTTATTTTACTGTTGTAGAAGTGAGGTATGTAGCTCAATCACAACTCCTTATCTTAAACACAGGCTTGTGGCACTGTCCGGAAAAACACACCAAATGAAATTATGCGTTTTTCTTTGCTACTCTGATGTTTTAGGCAGGCTTCTGCAAATGCTTACTGCTGTGTCTTTCTGAGGTTTAAGTATGAATATTTTTATTTGTGGGCAACATTTGTTAATGCTAAAGCTGCATGTATTTCCTAATACTTCAATGCAGCTTTCTCAACCATATAGTGCTTATTAGAGCTGAAACTATTTGGGGAATGCCAGTCCCTTTGTGTTCTTCTTGTTTCTGTTTACTGAAAATGCTTAGTTTAACACGACCCTTTCTGTCCTAATGTAAATCTTTTTCCATGAGGCAGAATGTTAATTGTTTACTGTTTATCTCACCATTTGATCCATGACTCAGCTCTCAGACATCAGCATTTTTAGTGATTTGTTAGAATGTTACTTATTAGTGCTTCAGTATTTTGCATGTGCTGTCATTTATTAGTCCTTTTAGGTTTCCTTATTTTGTGCAATAGATTGGAATGCAAAAAATTTGTCTCAAACCAGTTAGGCAGTACATACCTCTATACACATTATACTAGGTCTGCTCTCTCCTGTGTTGTGAGGCATTAAAAGCAATGAAACTGTTATAAATATGCCTACTATGTGCAATTAATGTAAAACTGATATTTTTCTGCTAATCTATATGTGACCGCCTTTATTTGTTCTTTTATGTTGTTCAGGTGTTTACCTGTACTCCACGAATTTGTGAAAGCACAGGGAATGCTGGACATGGAATGGTGAAACTTACACTGGGAATATCAATCAGTGGTTATTAAGTGACAGACAGGTGTCTCTTCTAGGTGTCAAGGTGTATAGCACACCTTTCCCCACTATTCTACTACTGCTGGTTATGGAAGCTGTTTTAATTATTGCCCATGCCCTTTATCTGGGGCAGTCAGTGAAGACTTTTTAGGCAGTGCTCCAAAGACCAAATTACCACTGTAACAGCTACAAACAAATGCAGTCTGAGAGTCATGCTGCTCAACGCTAGAAGTCTAAATCTCAAAATGCACTAGCTCGAAGCACTCCTTAAAATAGAGAATATCGATGTTTGTGCTGTAACAGAGACCTGTTTTGTGGCAGCAGAAAGCACCCCGGTACTACCAGACCATAACTCATTCCACACCTTTCAGACCCAGAACTTGGACCGAAGCTCCAAAGGCGGTGGTGTTTCCATATTCATAAAGGATGCACACAGCTCCAGGCTGGTAGCCCAACATAATGCATCAGAGATACTTCAGGTGCAGCTAACATTGGGTAAGACAGCGATTCAGGTCGTAACCTGTTATAGATCCCCAACCATGTCCCAAGACTCACACTCCATGTTCCTAAGCACCCTGGAGAATATTAGGGTCCAACCTAACAGTCTCATACTGGGCAAGTTCAACTACCCCTCCATTAACTGGTAAAACTACTCATGTACCTATACACTTGCCCAACGTTTCCTGGAGTTCATTAATTCCAATGCCCTGGACCACCTCGTTCTTACCCCCACTAGAGGTAGTAACATCCTCGACCTGGTCATTGCTAACATGAGCGACCATTGCTCTACACCAATAGTCATCCCCTCCCTAGTTAGATCCGCCCAAAACTAATCACCTTGGAAACCCCCCCCCCACCGCAAAGGTAACCACCATGAAAAACTTCTCCAAAGCTAACTAAAAACAAAGGTGGCTAACTTCACGGCACCCATGCAAATGGAGAATAGTTGCATGACCACTGAATCATACACCAATGCACTGTACGGACGCGTACATAAAAGCATGGATCTCACCATACCCAATAGAACCAAGATGCTCTCCTCCAAAAAAGGAAGCCAATCTGGTGGTCCCCTGCCATAAACAAACTCTACAACAGAAGGAGGAAACTGATGAAGAATAACGTGAAGTCCCAAGACTGAAAAAAGTTGAGATCCCTCATCAAATCATCTAAAGCTAGCAATGAAAATAGAATTGCAGCAGATAATAAAGAATCTCCACTACAACACCCAAATTTGCTCTGAGTTACTGCACAATGGTACCTCCTATAAAGAGCCAACAGATATTGCCAATATACTGGCTGACAGATTCAGTGCCAGCTTTACCCCTCTCCCTACCAAAGGACCAATCACAATACCAGTAGATTGCCAGGCACCCAGTATTACTGCTGCACAGGTTAAAACAGTACTGTCCAAGGCCAAGAATGCAGCTTCTGTGGGACCTGAAAATATCCCTGGCTGTGTTCTACATGAACTACAGAGTGAACTAGCACCTCACCTGTGTGACCTGTTCAATCACAGCTTCACCTCAGGCTTTGTCCCTACCGAATGGCGCACTGCTATAGTCATCCCTCTCCACAAAGGAGGAACGACTACAGACCCTGGGAACTATAGCCCCATTAGACTGACAAGTCTGATATGCAAAGCTATGGAATGCATCATCATGGACCTAATAAACAAGGATATAGGGAATCTCCAAACTCTGGATCCCACACAGTTTGGTTATGTGAAGGGTAGATCATGCCTGCTCAACTTGGTTGACTTCTTTGAGTCAGTCACCAGAGCTGTGGATGAAGGCAAGGTGGTTCATACAGCCTACCTTGATCTGGCCAAGGCCTTTGATACCATGCCCCACTCAGGAATCATAGAAAAACTCACTAAGCTAGGCATCAACCCCTATATCACTAGGTGTGTTGCAAACTGGCTCACAGATAGAACCCACAGTGTGAAAGCAGCTGACTCCAAGTCAGACTGCCAACCAGTCACGAGTGGAGTCCCACAGGGATCAGTCCTGTGTCTTCTCCTGTTTGGTATCTACTTCTCAGAAGTACAGGCCAACAACACCAGCTCTGGCTGACAACATCACAGACTGATGCACCAAGTTGGGAGCCATTATTAACTCCCCCAAGTGATGTCGATCTACTACAAGGCCTCCTTTCTGAGACCAACGACTGGTGTCAGAGCCATGGCCTTAATAAGCTCATTAAAAAAAATGTTGTGATCCCTTTGGGAAAAAAACCTGGTTCATTGATTACCACACCAAATGGGTCCACTGAATGCAAAAGGCGTTACAAGATATCTGGGAACACAGGTTGACAGCAACCTCTCTTTTGACCACCACATTGCCACTGTGGTCAGAAAGTCCTTCTTTGTGGCACATCTCATTACTAAGGGTTTTGCATCCAGAAAGAAAGAGGTCATTGTCTCCCTCTACTCTTCCCTCATTAGGCCAATCATCGAGTACAATACACCATTTGGTATGTACCTCACTAGACACCTGCAACAACTGGAGAGACCACAAAAGTACATCACAAAGAGGATATTAGGGCTTAAACACTTGTCCTATATGGATAGACTCAAAAAACTCCAACTATTCTCTGTCTCATATCGCCTACTTAGAGGCGATCTCTATTTGACTTACAAAGCCATATCTGACCCAGCTCTGTTAGAAATGCTACATCTAAAGAAATCCCAATCCCTCCGCACCACACGGTCCAGAGACCTCAACCTCATTACCACAATCAACAGAATGTGTTGGAGGGACAGGCTCATAACCCAGAGTCTGCCCATGTAATGGAATAGACTTCCCATACATGTCAGAGTACCTCACTGGTCCTCTTCAAGAGAAATCTTGATGAGTAGATGGGAAATAGAAAATTCACCCCAGGGATCACTCCAGTGGCTCTACTCGACAGAGACACTGTGAACTAAGGTCGGGTGGCCCAATGCCAGGGTAATCCTATGGGCTAGGCTTGTAAAGGCTCCAGGGCCATTAGCCTAGTACACACCTATGAACCTATGAACCTAAGACTTGCATCTAACTTGTATTTTGGCATATTCACCACAAAGCAGCATCAAATATAAAATCTGCTCATTCATTACTAACTCCTACATTAATGAGCACCGCTGCCTAACTCTTGCTAAAGCTAAACGGCTCCCAGTACATTGACAGCCAGCCTCCTTGTAGGATGACTAACTCACAAAGCCCTTTCTCCTAAGATTCTTCCCCCTCACACATAAATGTTTAACCAAATTCCCCAACATATAGTCTAGGGGTATCTCTCAATCTCAATCCACCTTACTAAAATCTAAACTTCATTGCACTGACCATACATTATCCATCCTAGCACCAAAACTATGGGACTTGACTCTTCCCTCATTCAGAGATATCCAAAAGTACTTGGACTTCAAACAATAGCTCAAGGAATACCTGTTCACCCAAAATGCAGCTGCACTCACACCGGTCATGTTACATGAACCCTATAGCTCTCTCACACCCCTTTATCCCTATTTCATCTTTCCTTATTTTATCTTGTCATCCACTCACTCTTTCTACTCCTCTTTTCTCTGCATGCATGTCTCACCACTTCTTTCTCTTTTCTCGATGGTATCCTTTCTTGCAACTATTCTAACTTGCCTCTTATAATGTTTTCATTCCTTTCTGTATAATATGTTGATATCCCTATAGCACGAGCCATCATAGTCATTATGGCTACATCTTATCCAAAAAGCTCTGCTAAGCTTAATTCTATTTTTCCATCCATGTTTTGGCATTATAAAATGTTTCTTGAACTAAATGTTATAGTATGTTCTTGCATCTGTAAATATGTATGTCTTTTAGCATATCCTTATATCTGTAAATATGTTTTGTTCATTTCTTATGTGATCCTATTCACATGGGCTATGCCTGCAAATGGTCCACTGAGATCAGTGCACTTCACCAGTAAAAAAAATATATAAATAAATAAATAAACATGCAAGTATGAGCTGTAAATAATTGTTCTGCTGAATGCTAGAACACGATCTGATGTCTTTTCCATCTGGTTTCAGTTGTCTTCAGTCTGTGGTTTATTGGATCTGATTCAGATGTAACAACGGCCATCTAAGAGTCTTCAGTCTGAGAACTCTGCCTTCTCAACCACAATACCCTGCTTTCCTATTCTCTCCTCAGATCTTGTTTGCCACCATGAAGAGTTGTTCATGGTCTTCCGAACTCCGGTGATTGTGTCTTTTTTTTTGGAATAGCTGTAGGCTGGTTTTGACTGTATCTCCTCTTCCCTTAATTTAGCTGTGTGTTTGTTAGGTAGGTGTTAAGTTAGAATAGACGTCAGTGTCTTTTTTCCCCTGTGTGTTGTTTGTTCTTGTCTTTTTGGTGTCGTGTGTGTGTGTGTGTGTGTGTGTGTGTACATATATACACACACACACACACACACACACACATATATATATATATATATATATATATATATATATATATATATATATATATATATATATATACACACATATTTTATATATTATTATTTATTTATTTATTGACATTTGTTAACTGGATTTGTCCAACTGGGCTTGTGGCCCATTTTCAGTGGAGACCCGAGGAGAAAAGCTCCAGTAATACATTTTAAAACAAGTACAATTTTAAACAATATTGATATAATAGCAGTTATAGCAAAACGATTCACATATGTTGGGATACATGCATAACGTTAAAGTTGCATTAAAAAGAAGCTAAGTAACAATTTTACATTGATATAGTTCAATAGGTCAACAATGAACATTTTTTGTTTGTATAAAATTGTGCAAATGCATAGTAGACACACTGGAGAGAGAGAGGTGTAATTAGGTACTAAGTATGGTCCTTTTGAGGGTACATAAAGGGAAGGATGACTGGGTAGGGTCATGGCAAGGGCAGGTTCTGGAATTGAGAAAATAAGCTTTTAGTTCATTTTTAAAGTGTGAGGTGTGGGAGATTGAATGTAAGTCAAGGGGAAGTTTATTCCAAGCATGGACAAGGGAGTGTTTGTAGAGTAGTTTGCCTACTGAACTTTTTGGGTGGTAGATATCAAGTAATTGTTGGTTAGAAGTATGGAGGGTCCGGGATGGGATGTAGATAGAGACTAAGGAAGACAGAGATGGACAGAAGGAGGGTTCATAAAGAATAGAGTGTAGCATATGAAATTGTTAAGATAGCAGAAACTGGGGAAGTTCAAGCCATTGAAGAGAGTTTAAAGAAATGCAGTGGTGTGAGTTGTATGGGGAGTTAGTAATGAATCTGGCTATTTTATGGTAAGTCTGTTGCAGTTTGTTTAGAGTGGAGGCCTGGATATTGGTAAGAACTGGGGTGGCGTATAAGAGGGAGGGGAGGAGGAGTGCCTGGCCCAGGGTAAGTCTAGATTCAGGGGTTAGGAATTTTTTGTTCTGATATAGCAGACCTAGTTTCTGGTTTGTTTTTTTTATACATTGGAGTATGTGTAGGTTGAACTTGAGTTCGTCATTGATAATGACCCCTAGGAGTTTTGTGTGGGTGTCAGGTTGGATATTTGTATTGTTAGAAGATGTAATAAAAAAGGAGGTTTTGTGATGAGAAAGAGAATGGGGAAGGAAAAGTAGGAGTTTGGTCTTTTTGGGATTTAGGATCAATAGGTTGTGAGAGAGCCATTGTTCAGTGGATAGTAGGGCCTGTTGGGTCAGGGAGTGTAGTTCAGGAATGTTATTTGAGATGGATATAAGTGTGGAGTCATTGGCATACTGAATAAGGGAGGATTCTTTGCATGAGGTGTAAAGATCATTGGTGAAGATGTTAAACAAAAGGGGTCCCAAGATGGAGCCTTGGGGAACACCAGTGGAGATGGGAAGGAAAGGTGAGGAGGATGAGAGCCATTTGACAGATTGTTCCCTGCCAGATAGGTAACTATTAAACCAGGCAAGTACAGAGGGGGATAGGTGGAGATTTACGAGTTTGGATAGTAGTAGAGGATGAGAAACAGTATTGAAGGCTTGGGAGAGATCTAGGAAGAGACAGGAAATGAGTTTATTGTTGTCTAGGGCCTCTGCAATGATATGAGTGAAGGAGAGGAGGGCAGTGCTGGTGCTGTGGTGAGGACGAAATCCATGTTGGGTAGGGGTAAGTAAGTGATGTGTGAGGAGGTGACTGAGAAGCTGAGTGAATACATTTTTCTAATATCTTGGAGAGGGGGGACAGAATGGCAGTGGGTCGGTAGTTTGAGGGGTCAGTGGAGTTTCCACCTTTATGAAGAGGGATACTGAAGAAAGATTTCCAAAGGGTGGGGACAGTTGATTCCAGAATAGATCGATTAATTAGTATAGATACAGGATAGGCAACTGAGTCAGCAGCAAGTTTGAGGAATGTAGGAGACAGATTGTCAATGGAAGGAGAGCAAGGTTTTAGCTTGAGTAGTAGAGATTTGATGTAAGTAATGGGAACTGGCTCAAAAGAAAACAAAGTTGTGTTAGTGGGACTTGGAGAGGTGGGTGTTGAAGTAGAGTTTGGCTTAGAGGTTACCAGATTTTGGATGGAAGAGATAAAGTGTTTATTCAGGAGGGTAGCTGTTTCCTGAGAGGAAGAGTTAGGGTATGGGGATGGATTAGAGGGCTTTCCAGGATAGAGGATGTTGTTGAGAGTTGACCAAAGGTTTTGAGGATTGGATTTGTTGTTAAGCTATATATATATATATATATATATATATATATATATATATATATATATACATATATATATATATATATATATATATATATATATATATATATATATATATATATATATATATATATATATATATATATATATATATATATATATATATATATATATATATATATATATATATATATATATATATATATATATATATATATATATATGAGTCTACTTTGATTCACTGAAAACTCATTTCACTGAATTTCAATTCACCCTCAAAAAATTGCTGAAAGCTCAAATCACTGAAAATTAATTTCACTGAATAACATTTCACTGAATGTAAGTACTGTCGGGCAAATCAAACATATGCCTTTTTCCCCACTGTAATGCGATCCTACTTAGCTTTTATATTTATGAATCTCATTTCACCAAAAGCTAACAATATAAAACCAAAAGTAGGTAGGTGGCTACAACCCCACACTACCCACTATGGGGGATTGTGCCCCCCACACCTCCCCTAACTATATATACTAACTCCAGGATAGCACTACAGTGGGGAAAAGGGCATATATGTTTTATTTGCTCAACAGTATTTACATTCAGTGAAATGTGATTCAGTGAAATGAGTTTTCAGTGATTTGAGCTTTCAGCGATTTGGTGTGAGTGTTTTGAAATTCAGTGAAATGAGTTTTCAGTGAATCAAAGTAGACCTATATATATATATATATATATATATATATATATATATATATATATATATATATATATAATAGGTATCTATATGGTATTTTCGTAACATTAGTTTATAGATAGATAGATAGATAGATAGATAGTAATAACTTTTTTCTATTGTATTGTGTGATTAGCTAGTTAGGTAGTGAGTTTGTAGCTGACCATTTTACCCTTAGATAAGTGTATTTTTCAGTGTGTGGTGTGGTAATACCTTTTTCTAATCCAGCTAGCATAGGCGTTAGTTTTGAATGTCTTGCTAATGGAGAAAGAAAAGTCTGGTTTCAAGAAGTGTGTTGCCCATGGACACTAATTACAACCGCAAAGTGCACACGATCGCTATGTATAGATACGGACTACTCAGCCTGTGTGGCTTTTTGGGCTCGAGCCATTAATGAATGTTGGGCCAAACTAGTTATGAAAGGGATGCTTATGCCTTCAGCTGATTCTTTGTCTTCTCCTTCTCCTAGTAAGAGTTCAAAGAAGAAGGAAAAAGAGTAGTCCTGGGACAAGCATCTGAAGTCCTGTTCCAAGGAACAAGGGGACCACAAATGGTGCTTCTCATTCTCTGAGAGTCAGCTGGAGCTGAAGGTTCACCAGCCTTTGGTGTCTCTGGCTGTGACACCACTGGGTCAGCACCTCCTCTCTGGCCCCATTCTCCTGTACTAGTGGTGTCTGAAGCATCCACTTCTACCACCCTCATCATCTGCCATCCCTTCCTTGCAATAGCCCTCTCAGCCTCGGTGGGCAGGTTGCACTCTGCTATCACTCTGGCTATACCCTTCCCTACCACATATCCAAGTTCTCCTGTTCAGATCAGTTTGCCAGATACAATCCCACTGAGGATGTCTTCCAAGCCACCAATGGTGGCATCCTCTGTCCAGTCTGCCAGATCAGTTGGCAGCATTAAGCTATCAGACATGTAACAGATAATACTTTTTGCAGGCCCAGATACAATTAGGAATCCTCCCAACCTCTTTGGCTCCTTTGCCTAAGGTCTCAGCTACAACTGCTGTTTTTCCTCCTCTGGTCCCTTTGGCTCCAGAGAATACAGGTTTAGCCATGTTTCCACCCCCCATAGGCTCCTATGACTTGGGGTCCTCCAGCACATCTCCTTCCTATATGTTCACAACTCTGGTGTTGTTGGAGCTAGGTGTGCCTTGGAGCTAAGGGTTCTGAGCCATGTCACCTAGGTCATGGTTTATGTTCTGGGTTTTAGAATTGTCCCTGTCCCTGGAAGGTTTGGCACTTGACAGTTCTAGTTAGATCTCAGCATCGAAGTTGGACAAGCCAGGTCTGGATACTAGTGTCTCACTTGAGTACTCAGATCCAAGGAGTGCCAGCTCTGGTCGACTGGCTTCAACTTTTGATGATGTAGAGAGGGTCTTCTCCCACTTGGAGGAGGAACATAGGCAGCAGCATCAGATCCTTCTCTTTCCCATGCTTATGGGCCTATGGATTTGCACCAGTTGGTTCTGGGCCAGCCCTTGCCTTCGGGTCCCCAAGTTTCCCAGCATTTAGGGCTCCATTTCTTCTGTCTCCTCCCAATTCTCCTGTCAGAGGGGCATCAAGTGCAAGAAAAAGCACTTGGATTCTCCTGATAAACCCCTCACTGAGGACACTGATCTCAATGAAGGGGGCTCCAAAAATCTGACTTAAGTGACTCCTCCTTTGATGATTTATTGGAGTTATTGAAACAGTATGGAGGATGGACTATAGCGGACCCTTCCATGGAGGAGTTGGTGTTTCTAGAGACCTTGGACATGGGCCCAACAACATCCTGGGTGGTCCTCCCTCTGGACACCATTATATTCCTAGTATCACAAAGGCTTGGAGGGAACCCAGTGTGGCACAACCAGTCCCTAGGAAACCAGAATGGATTTTGGTGCCTCCTAAGGATAGACTCCATTGGAGTAAGGGTCATGCAGTTAATGTTATCATGGTTGCATCTATCACAGAGAATGATACCTCTGTGGAGAGTTCATCAGTCCATCCACCCAACAGGGAGGCTTGGGCTCTAGACTTCTTGGGAAAACATGTACGCTTCAGCAATCTTTATTGCGTATGTTCATCTACTTGGCTCATATGCTCATATGATAGGACTTCTGAGAGACCTGGTGGCTGAAGTGTCAAATGTTGTGAAGACTCAGCAGCCCACAGAGATACAGAGGACATGGGAGGCTCAGTTTTCAGTTGTGCAGAATATCACAAATGTTGTCCAGTGTGGCTGATGGGACATCCTGTGCAGCAGGCAATAACATCATCATGCAGACTGTTTTAAGACATCCTTTATCAATGCTCCTTTCATTGTTTTTTCCCCTTTTGTCCCAAAGATCATGGAGATGTTAACTAGCACTGAACAGCATGGAAAGAATCTGTCTGCATTGGAGTGCATTTTGCCACTCCTCAATGATCTTACATAAGGAGTCAGAAGGTGGGCAAGCACCTCTTTTTTTGTAAAGTGCAGCAGTCTTTCTAGGACACTCCTGAGGAAACTACCCCCAGTGGCAGAGAGGGTAACCATAATAGAAGCCACCCTCATTGCAGATGTGGTCAACAGAGCCAAGGATTTCCATGGAGCTTTTTTGGGAGGCATTTTCAGTGTTCATGAATGGTTGCCTGACTGCCATGCTCTGAAGGCAGTGAGGGACATGGCTGTCCATCCAAAATCTTGAGATGCCATCACCTCAGGCAAATGGATGTTGCAAGTCCTTTCTATTTCCTCCAAAAGATTCCAAAAACTTCTTTGAGATGTGCTACTCCATCAGAGAAGAGATTCAGCAGTAGAAATGAAGAAACTACTGGCCTTCTGAGTAATCTAAGACATCTCCCCAGATCAGCAGGTATCCAGGGGTCTATTCCAGATTTTGTTTTGTTACCAAAGAAAAACAAGGGCATCCAAACAATTCTGGATCTCAGCAAACTGAACTGCTTAGTCAAACAGACCAAATTCCAGATGGTCATGGTGCAGTCCAATCTACCTCACCTGAGGAAAGATGCTTGGATGTGCTCCATAGATTTTAAGCATGTCTACTATCATATAAAGATAGCAAAGCACTGCAGGATATTGCTACACTTTTGGCTAGGGGTCAATCATTATCAGTTTCAGGCTCTGCCCTTTGGTCTCACCAAAGCTCCCTGGGTATTTACAAAATGTATGGTGGTGGTGGTAGGAGCCTAGCTGAGGCTGCAGAGATTCAGTTTTCACTGTACCTGGATGAGTGGCTTCTTACTGCTTCTGCAAGAACATTTCTCATCAAGGCTTGAGACTGCTTTCTCCAGCTGTGCCTGTCCTTAGGCATTACAATTAATTACAAAAAGTCCAGCCTGGAACCAGTGCAATTGTTGGAATTTATAGCTTGCAATTTGGGTACAGTCACTCAGATAGACAAGCTTCTGTGATTCAGAATAACTTCCCTTTGCCTACAGGCATTTCACATTCTTTAGGATCCCAAATATTCGGCAGCTGCTATTCACCATGTCTTTGGGCATATGGCAGCATCTATGTGTCTCATTCCTCTAGCAAGACTCCCCATGAGAGTGTTATGGTGGACTCTAGCAGTTTAGTGGTCTTATCTCACAAATCCCATGCCATGGACTTGTTGCTGCCACATTTGGTGGTCATTGGACTCATTACTGGTCATCACAGGGTGAACTTTTGTTCTTGCCAAACCCCAGAAAATGGTCACAATGGATCCTTCCCTTGTGGGGTAGGGACAGGTGTTTTGAAGGGAAGACTTTCCAGTGGACCTGGTTGAGGTTTGAGGCCAATCTTCACATCAATATTTTAGAGAAGAGGGTGTTCACATTTATCATGGCAGTGAAGGCCTTTCAGGACCTCCTCCTCAGGCTTTGACTGGCATCCAAACAGACAGCAGTTCTTGCTTGTTCAGACACCAAGCTACAGAACACATTCCTATCCCTGTGTCAAGAGGCCATGAGGGTTTGGCAATGGGTAATGTCTTCTCAGTGGTTCCTGATTGCAACATATAGCCCAGGGAAAACCAACATTTTAGTGGGCAGTTTGAGCAGGAACATTCTTCTGCTTCATGAGCGGTTCCAAACCTGAAAGTAGTAGGTCAAATTTTCAGCTGCTGGGTCATTTCCAGCTGAGATCTTTTTGCCTCCTTGTTCATTTCCACTCTGATTCTTTCTGAGGGGCACTCACCAATGGATGCTCTTCTGTATGCTTGGCCCACCCAGTTCTCCTGTATGCCTCCCACTGACACATCTAGGCATCAAATGCCTGTATGCATACCCTCAGACACTATTGATAATCAAGTTTCTTCAGAAGGTAGCCCATTGCAGATTGACTGGTCCTCATTGCTCCATTCTGTCCCCAAAAAAGTTGGTTCTCTTTGCTTTGGCTCACCTACATAATCATCCCTGGATGATGGATCCACTCCCAGATCTAATTATCCATCTTGCAGGGATATCTTTTTATGAACCTTTGCTCCCTCAAACTGACTGTATGGTTTCTCCAACTCTGATGATGGCCACGAATCCCATGTTGTCAAAAAGAGTTATTCACATCCTTTCATCATCCCAGAAACCTTCCACAAGGAAAGTTTATAATAGTAATTGGATACATTTCTTTGTATGAGTATCTTCTAAAGGCTGGAGTCATTTTTCGGCTTTTTTGGATGCCATCTTGGACTTCTTGACTGGTCTTTTTCATTCTGGTTTGAGTTACTGTACCATAAAGGTACAACTGTCCACCATTTCCAGTTTCTTTATCAGCAGAGATAATACACCTTTGGCATCTCTTAACTCATTCACTCCAGTGGAGCTCAGGAAGTTTGCACTGTAACTTCCAATGGGAGGTGCTTATGTCTTTTGACAAAATCAAATTATGTTCTCACATTTCAAACAAATGTTCATATTTCTGGAAGCATAGGGGTTATGAAAGAAATATAAATGGCAAACTCTTCAGGACAAACTATTTTATAGCAGTAGTATTCTTTAGGTTCTAGGTCTTAAAGCAAATTTTATAAGACACAGTAAACACAGTAACAATTACTTTTGTAATATTTTGTAAACAACTTACAATATCTCAGCAACCACTCAAGTGACACACATACTGTCAGCAGCATTTTGTTCATCTAACTGAGAGCTTTCATATGAGGCTAAGGAGTTCTGTCTGTGTTACTTGGTTGTTAAGATATTTAACAATGTGAAAATTATATCTATATAAAATAATATCATAAACACAACAGTTGATATATATTTACTTGCACTAGACAAACATCAAATATTAATGTGGCTGAGTTTGCCATTATGTAAGCTTTAAGATGAAATCTTTTAAAACCTTGTACATAGCACGGTTCTGGAATTATTGATGCAAATATGAAAAAGCAATATTTGACAGCTAGAGGTGTCAGTGGGAGTTAACTGCAGATGCATCTGGAGGCATCACTCGGATGTAATGAGTTAAGTTATCTAAAGCCTTCTAGAGGGGCATCTTTTTGTTAACGGATGCCTATTTAAGATCTGGTGCTTCTGGGATCTCCCTTTGATTACCTACTTTTGAACCTTCAGACATTTGATCACTACTGCAGTAGTCTTAGCTATATGGGTTATATCCTGCCAAGGATATAACAGCCGGCCAGCTTCCAAAGCTTCAGGGCACCTTCTACTGCCCAACAGGTTTGGGTACCAACTTCTTCAGAACTTTCCTGCCACTGAAGACAGCATTCCACTGCAGGCTTTTGAGGTCAATGATTGGCTTGTAATTTTCCTTTGCTGGGCAGATAAGTTCCCTCCTCCCACATTAAAATAAAAATGTTCTTTTATTATACTTTTCTGTTTAGGAATGTTGTTTTTATGATAGGAGTGTGAATTTTAACAGACTGTCACAAGAGTTAACTTTTTTCTTCAGTTTAAAATTTGTTTAAAGTAATTGAAAACATTTTTTCTGTGGAGAAACTGTGTTTCCTTTACTTTTTGGGGCTGGTATAGTATTTTAAAGTGCTTTTCTACTGTGCCTTTGTGTGAAGAAGTGACTTTTAAAGACTACACATTTTTACCAGTTTTTGATGCTTTTTTTCCTGAGAAAGAGGCATAATTTTTGGCTTTTCTGTGAAGCAAACTACTTGTCCCATGGTCAGTCCTTTCTTCAGCCGCAAAAGGAAAAGGTTAAGCAAATAGTCTTTGTCTCCACAGCAGGCTTGCAATTTGCCTCAGCCAAAGGTAGGTGACTCTCCTGTGACCATAGCTTGTTCCTCTGACCACAGATCTTTTACCCTGAATCCTTCTGGTGTAGCAGCAACAGTCACTATGGACAAGGCTTAGCCATGTCTTATGCGGTTGTTGAGGTCCCCTTAGTGGGTAAGGGAAAGCCATTCTTGTCAGTCCCGGGAGAGGGAACAGGTTAGGCTTCCCCATTTAGTCAGAATGTTTTGCCCATCCCTGGAGACTACCATTTATAACACTTTTAGCCCCATTTTTCCTGTCAAAATGAATCAGAAAATTAAACATGTATCTACTCCACCTCAAATTTCCTTAGACAGTAGTAGTTTACTTGGTCTGCCTCAGTATTTAATTCAGGCTGTTAATCCTTCTTACAATGTGGTTTCTGGTAAAAGAAAGAGGGATATTTCTTTGACTGAAGAGATTCAAGATTCTGAATGTGGACAGGAAAATGAAGGGACAGGGTTTCTCCTCAGATTTCTGATTCAGTTTCAGATTCTCCCTCTGGGGGGTTCTTTTCTCTGAGACTATTTCCAGAATGCACTAGTGTTTTTAGCCTCTCAGACAATACTATGAACTGTCACAGAAGGAATTTCTAGAACTTTCACCCATTACCCCAGTTCTATCAACTCTGGAGGCTGTGTATGTATGTGTTGCTGCCTGTGAATTTTCTTTTTTTTTTCAAAACTTTTTTTTTAATTTCAACAATAAAGTCAGAAAATTAAAACATTTAACAAAACATAACAAATAACTATATACACTATACAATGTCCATAACAAAATTTACAACAGCTTTCACAATTAATATTTCTCTAATAAATCATTAAGTTTTTGCCAAGATAAAAGTTGATGTAATATTTGGGGTTCTTATTTTAACAGTTTACAGTTATTTCCTACATATGTTTTTAGCTAAAGCAATAACTTCAGTAAAAAGGAGGGAGTTTTGCTTTTCCTGTTTCTTGTTATAATTTTTCTGGCTATAGCCAAAATAGACTAAAGGAGAGGCACTCATGTTATTGGTATAGAGTCTGGGATTGGGGCATTAAATAAAATCAAAGAATTTGTAATAATGCAATTATCAGACTACAATGGTTTTGCATTTTTTCTGATAGTCAGCCTGCTGCCCCTAAAAAGACAGATAGAATGTAGTTTTTGCGCACTCTTCTCTAACCTTACCTAGCAGCTCTAGCTTTAGTTAGTCCTACTGCTGCCAAACATTTAGTTAGTTCCAACCCTGCTCTTTCTGATAAGGATGGGAAGACTATTGATAAGTATGGGAAAAATGTATGCTTCTGCGAGTTTGGTTTTCAGAATTTTGAATTGTCAGGCTCAGATGTTAAAGTTTATTCTGACTAATTGTGAAAGTATGAGAAATGTTTTATCTGTGGTTTCTTATTGTGAGGAAAAATCTGCTTTAAATGTAATGTTGCTTCTTCCATAGTACAAGTCAGTACTCATTGTGTAGAATGTGTGTGTGTGTGTGTGTGTGAATCAGTTGATACTTCTTCCAGGGCTATGACCACTGGTACTATTTTGAGAAGGTTTTCTGGCTGCATTCTCAGAACCTCCCTGATGATGTGAAGAATGAGATTAAATGGGCTTTCTCTGAGTGGGGACTGTGCCCCACGGGTTGAAGCCAGTTGGAAAAGACAACATTGGATATGAAAGTTATGTACTTAACACAGATCTATCACTATGGAATCTTCTTCTGTCCAATTCAGCCATTCCTTCCATCCTTACCCCCCCGATTGTCATGTTTTTTAGCGAATGTGCTCCCAACTGACCTTTTGGTCTGGCCTATACGATGGCATGTCGGAGTCCTTGTTTATCACCCTCTACTTGACACCTCCGTTGTTAACAAGTTTTTTTAAATTTGATATTTTAGGGGGTTGTCAGGGGCAAACTATCTGAGGAGAGAATATGAGAGCAGGGTACAGTGGGTAGGGGATACAAAGATCTAAGACTGAAGTTAGTTGGGCTCAGATCAGAGTCAGATTGGGTAACCCACAGGTTGAACTGGATGAAATAAGACAACATGGGTATGTTATATTAAGTATATACCTTTTTTGTTTTGCGAATCCATCTCTTGTGGCGTGGATTGGAGGAGAGAGAGGATGAGATTCATAGATACAAAATACAGGTTTAGAGCCATTTAGGTTTGTCACTGTTACACACAATTGCATCTTTTCACAGACAGGGTAATTCTCTGTCTCTCTCTGTATATATAATATACTAATCTACTTGACCCTCATTAGACCCATTATAGAGTACAATGCCCCTTTTGGAATGTACCTCACAAGACATCTGCAGCAGCTGGAAAGGCCACAGAAATACCTTACAAAGAGGATTACTGGCCTCAAACAAATGCCCTACACTGACCGTCTCAAAAAACTCCAGCTTTACTCCGTAGCATATTGCCTACTCCAAAGTGATCTCTGCCTAACATATAAAGTTATGTCAAACCCAGAGCTGTTGGATATGATACACCTAAAGAAATCCCAATCCCTCCAAGCTACACGATCTAGGGACCTAAACCTTGTCACCACAGTAAACAGGACATGCTGGAGGGATAGATTCCTGTCCCAGAGGCTTCCCTTACTCTGGAATAGGCTACCCATCTATGTCAAGCAAAGTTTGTCATTAGCATTCTTCAAGAAAATCTTGATGAGTGGATGGGAAATAGGAAATACACCCCGGGGATCACTTCTGTGTCTCTGCGCGACAGTGGCACAGGAAAATAACTTTCTTGGGTGGAGTAAGCCAAGGAACTTGTTGGCTAGGCTTACATAGGCCCTCGGGCTGATAGCCTAGTACCTACCTATGAATCTATGAACCTATATATATGCATACATAAGAATATGTGAAGTGCTTGAACTATGAAAAGTTCACTTAGACATTACAAAAACATTTGAATCACAAAGATTTGAAAAATAAAACAAACAAAATGAAAATATATTTTTAATAATTTTTGCAGGGTGCAAGCCCCCTGTACTCCCACACCCTCTGCTAATTATATATACAAACTGAGATCAGACTACAGCAGGGAAAGGACAAATTCTTGGTTCTTGCAGGTCCAAATAGCAGCAACATTTGAAAAGTTAATTTTTGTACTCTTTAGCAGGTATTTCAGATGATCAAACTTTTGATTGACCAAGCACTTGAATTAAACCCGTGTGTGTGTGTGTGTGTGTGTGTGTGTGTGTGTGTGTGTGTGTATATATACACACACACACACACACACACACACACACACACACACACACACACACACACACACACACACACACACACACACACACACATATATATATATATATATATATATATATATATATATATATATATGGGTCTACTTCATAAGATCGACAGACCATTTGATCGACATTCATTTGGTTAACAGCTCATTTGGTCGACAACCAGTATTCAAGGCAAAAACCTGGGATTTGCCCCTCTCCCCAATGTTGTGCGACCCTGGAGTTGATATATATAGTTGGTGGGTGTGGGGGCATTTAAAATGTGTAGTTTTTGTTGTATTTTCATGTTTTAAGCGGAAATTAATGGGAGACTTCGCCCCCACCCCCCAGCTATATATATCAACTCCAGGGTTGCATAACATTGGGGAGGGGGGGCAAATCCCTGTTAAGTGCCTTGAATACTGGTTGTCGACCGAATGATATATATATATATATATATATATATATATATATATATATATATATATATATATATATATATAAATACTCATACCTTTATTCCTCTTTACAAACTGGACATTTAGTTTAGAAATAGGGCTGGGGCTTTCTCTAGCTGGTGGCTCTGCCCTATCTGTTGAGGAATGGCTAAAAAAAGACAGTATCAAGTACAAAAGTTATGTACTCACCTAATGATACATCTGTGTTGTCTGTTTTTGGCCTTCATCAACCTCCCACCCTCCAACTCCCTTCTTATTTGGAATATTTACATTTGGTCTCCTAGTTTGACCTGAGAAGTGTTATTTTGCCTGTCTTCTCTTGAGCTCCAGTCTTTCTCTTCCTTTCCTTATAGTTTAACTGGAGTATTATTTCTAATTAGACTGTCTTGTTCCTGACTATTGTGTTATGGGCAGGATTATAGACTGAACAGAGTGCAAACTCAGTCTGAGGTAATCCAGGTTAAGAAGAGGATTATGAGTAAAGGGAGGAACTTCAGCTACAGAGCCAAAGTCTGTAGATTGAAGCTGGATTCAAAGCCAGATCCAAGACCCATCAGCTGAGGAAAGACATAAACTGGCAACACAGATGTATCATTATGGTGAATACATGCATTCATAGTGCTGTTTATTCTAGTACTTCATTAACTCACATATAGTTACTCTGTGTTAGGGAGAGTAGCTCTGCCAACTAACTTTAGCTACCTCATTTAGTCACATCTACTTACTTTGTATAGGCAGTGTACCTTCTAAGTATACCTACATAGTTATATTCTTGCATAATATAATGCAATAACTTTTTCAAAGTAAATCTGGGTAGCCATGTTCCTCTATAATATAGTCCAAAACACCATAATATAGCCAAGTAAGTTCATAACATAACTCCATAATACAGCCCAATATCTACTTCATTTAGCTGCACATAATATTCTATAAAATTCTAATTACATTTTCTGTATTACTGGTCTAAATGCAAAATCAGCCTACCCATTTGTTTGCCTTCTGTTGCCAGCCTTACAGTACATGGCATAGTCAAGCAGTGTAGGTTCATAGGTTCATAGGTTAGTACTAGGCTAGCTACCTTTGTGGGCCATTTTAAGCCTAGCCATTTTCCCCTAGCAGCTGTCTCATGCACACAGATAATGATCTTTTGTGAAAAAGGGGGATACTGCCAGCACAGCTATCTGGAATTTTGTAAATAATTAATATGTCATTTGTGAATATCAACATGATTTATATAAGATGCTTGTGTACAAATGTATTAGAACTGTATGTCATGGCTGGTACAGATGCGTGTGTTGAAAATGTTTTTGGCAAAGTGCTGTTGAAATGGAACCACAGTGTGCCCTACTGGAATAGAACAGAAATGTATATGCAATAAGGTTGGGTGGCACACTGCCAGGGTAATCCTATGGGCTAGGCTTGTAAAGGCTCCAGGGCCATTAGCCTAGTGCACACCTATGAATCTATGAACCTATGCACTATTGTAACTGTTTAAATGTATATATTTAAGGGTTCCTATGTAATGATCGAAGATGCATTCTTTCGTATGTATCTTGATCGAACTTGAAAGCATGAAAAGGCAATATAGTGAAATTCCATATAAGCGAATTCTTTCCCTGGGAAAGAAATCGATTGGCCGCTTCCATTACATTGCCGTTTTCGTGACTGTAGTGTGATCTCGGAGTTGGTATATTTAAGGGGGGGGGTGAAGGCCCTTACTTTATGTAATGCTTTAAATTTTTTTTTTTTTTTTTTGTGGAGCACCAAATTTTTTCCCTTGGAAACAAATCGCTGTTCTAAGCATTTGAGATTGCAAGCTTTCGCTTACATGGGTTTGATAAATCATCATTCACTTTTTTAAGCATTCAATGATTTAACTATTTTAACAGTGGAAACTGGAATACAGGAGGTTAACTTCAGAAACATTGCTGAAATTAAATTACTTTATGGCTATACAATAAAAGATTGTATCTTTCAGTTTTCAATACAGCTGTGTGAGCTTCTATGCTGAGAAGCTTCCTATATTGTCTTCGGAGTGAACTAATTGCTAGTTTTGAAATGTGAAGAAATGCAATTGTTTTATGACTTCCAGCATCTACCAAAGATCTGAGGTCTATGTATTTTCACAGGTTCATGCTAAATATTGCCAGATTCCAGCAGTGAGGGTTTCACCTGGGACACAGTCAGATGACAAGAAACTATGTCATTCTGCCGGGTCTATATTAGAAGCCCGAAGATCCATTTGAGCGAATTGGAAAAGAGCGACACATATTCCGTGAACTAAGGAAACGGCGAACGTCCAAAACCGCGAAATTCAAAATGCCGATTTGTCATGGTTGGCCCGTCTGTGGTATAGCTTCGTAAGGTAAGTGTGCAATAGTTACGCACCTTAGGGTTAAGGTGCGGGTTAAGCTAAGTGCATAGATAGTAATGTATGTAAGGTTTAGTGTAGGGTTAGAAGTAGGGTTTGGTTAGTGTGTGTATGTGATTTATTTATTATGTTTGGGTAGGTAGTATGTAGTGGGTGGTGGGATTGGCCTACTATGACGATTCGAGATTTAAAATTTTGCGGTTTAGGGGGTTCGGCATATTTGCGGTTTGAGCTATATGTGTCGCTGTTGTATTCACTCAAAAGGGTTTTCATGTTTTTAATATAGACTCATTCTGCCAGCTATTCCAGCAGTAATATTTGAGATATTAATTTGAGAACTCTCTTAGAGAGACAGAGCATTCTGTATTCTGTCTTGGACCTGATTAGAACCATTCACCACAGCTGCCTTGCTCTGAGGAAGTATGTTTCCAGGAAACAGTATAATTTTCTTAGATATAGTCAGGAATATAGGAAAGCTTAGTTTAGATATTTTTCTTTATTTATTTGAGACTGTCCTGCAATGTTGTTTTAAACATTTCCTGTGATTTTGAACTCTGATGTCACTGTGAATATATATATATACTAAGTATTTTCTTGTTCTGTTATTATTTATTATTAAGTATATTTAAACATTTCATTGTGGCTGATCTTTCTAGAGATATTTAAGTTTTGAGAGTACTTGCATATTTAGTTGGTGACACTGTGTGGGCCACTCCTAATAGCCTTGCTCTTGGTCAAACTACCATTTTTATTATATTAATATTACACAGTAAGATTGGACACCCTTTGTTAAGGGCCTTAAAGTATCTGATAAGGAGTTGGCTGGTGACGGTTATAACTACCTTATAGTCTGGGCAAAAGGGGACATAGCTAGTAAATCTGTGTCAGCCTTTCCCAGGTGTGTGTGTGTGTGTGTGTGTGTGTGTGTGTGTGTGTGTGTGTGTGTGTGTGTGTGTGTGTGTGTGTGTATGTGTGCTTGTGTGTATAAATCAAACCTCAAAGAGTGTGAGTGTTAGCTACTTGGGCAAGGACACAAAACACTGGTTGGACAGAAAGGGTGCTGGAGGTCTTGGCTTGGCCACTCAGTTGAGATTGTAACTCTATAGCTGTGCCATTGGGGAGTCTTACTGGGGATCTGGAGAAAGAGGGAAAAACCAGCCCCAGATTGACTGTGATCTCTGTGTGCTCTTAAGGGAAATTGCACTTGATGCAGAGAGCTGCATCTGGAAATACTGTGTGTGTCCTTGTCATCCTTCCAGTGTATGTCCCCCACTGTTGCCAGTGGTGAGGATTGAGGCTCCTTGATTACTGGTCCAGTGGTGGGTCGTCACTTATTTATTGGTGAGCAGTGGTGGGATCTCCACATATTGGGATTCAGTGGTGTGGATATTGAACTCCTGTAGCCTGTAAACAGTGGTCACTAAAGAAGGTCGAAACCAAGAAAACAGCAAACCAATAAAATCCAAACCAGGAACACTTGTAGCTGAAACCTTCAGAAGAAACGTCAAAGTACTTTTATTAAAATACAAAAATTAGCACTTTCATCCGGTGACCATCAGCAGACTTCATCAGACAATTTTAGACATTCCAAACCCTTTTTAATATATACAAACCTTATAAAACCAATTAATATAACAGACAATGACCACACTAATTACTTAATTATTCCAATTAACCATTACATAGTCATTGCCCCTGAAAACAGGTACTAAAAGCATAGATTACCCTATTATTTTTGTTTTTGTTGTTACTATTATTAATATACTCAGACCATCCGTAAACAATATGTCACATTAAAGTGAAAAATAAACAAATGTATATATACTAAGAAGATGTTTGTACTCTTAATCAGCCACACAGTGAATATTCAGTGTTTCATATCACAATTGTTCTATTTATTTATTTGTTATCTTAGTTAGTCAGGGAGAGCAGGCAAGTGTGTCAGCAGAGGAGTATGGCAAGCTGACAAGGAGCCAGTTGGCTGAGATGTGCCAAGACAAAGGACTTGTGCATGCCAACCTCACTAAAGCAGAAATAATTGCAGTCTTAGTCACAGCTGTATCACAGACCAGCAACCAGGAGGACAACCACACTGGCCTTGGGGATGTACAACTCTCAGAAAATGGACAGTTCAACTTTGCCTCAGAGGACTTAAAAATCCTTCTGGAGTTAAAGAGACTTGAAATGGAAGCCAAATGTTTAGAACTAGAATCAGCAGAGAGACTGCAGCATTTGGAGGTTGAAGCAGAATTAGCAGAGGGACTGCAGCATTTGGCATTAGAATCAGCAGAGAGACTGAGATGTCTGGAAGCTGAAGAACATGAAAGGCAGAAGCAACATGAAAAGGAGATACTGACTCTTCACCAGGGTCATGGGGATAATGGGGAAGGGAATAACTGAACCACACAAGCAATAAAGTTTAGTAAATTTCTTTCACAGTTTATAGAGGGTGATAATTTTTGTAGTTTTATTCATATGTTTGAAAGGGTTTGTAAACAGTATAATGTTGACCAAGGGCTCTGGGTATGGTTCCTGACCCCCTTACTCCATGGTAAAGCTGTAACAGCTGTTTCTAAATTGTCTGATACTGATTGCTTAAATTATAATACAGTTAAAAATTGTTTATTAGAGTGTTTTAATTTAACACCTGAAGCTTACAGAAAAAGGTTTTGTGAACATAAACACAAGGCAGATGAAAGTGTGTATGAATATATTGCTGAACTAAACACATATTTTCATAGGTGGGTGAGTGGATGTCAGGTCATCATTTTTGAAGGGCTGGCAAACCTTTTGATGAGGGGAACAAGCCTTTAGCACTTTGCCTGAGGACATGAGAATCTGGTTGGGATATAGAGAATGTAATACCACAGATGAGTTGGGGAAAAAGGGAGATCTATACTTAGCAATCAGGACATCACAGCATAAGAAAGGGATACCCAGTACTGCACATTGATCTAAGGGAACACATGGTGAGCAGCCTAAACCACCCCAGTAGAGTTCAGCAGTAGCAGGGGAAGTCACTAGTTCAGGTACACGACTAGGATCAAGGGTTAAATGTTTTAAATTGAACCAATGGGGTCATGTAGCATATATATGTCCACAGAGGCAAGTTGGGGAACAACTGGTGAGAGATCCAGTGGGAATAACAGAATGCCAGCAGTAAGTTGTCTGGAGACAACAAGGGTACCAAATTACCACAAGAGGTTATATCCTATCTTAGTAGATGGGAAAGGAGACACAGCCTCTGATCTAACTATTGTGAAGCCTGCAATGGTTAAAGAGGAGCACTACTTGTTGGGCAGTCTACACCAATCAACGCTTTAGGAGGGACCTCATTCCAAATACCTTTGGCTGAGGTTCACTTTGACTGGGAGGGTGGAAAAGGAAGCAAGCCAGTAGGTGTGTTTGAGGATATCCCTGCAGATGTCCTGATAGGGAATGACTTTGATAATGCAGTACCTTATGTGCATGCAGTTGCATGCAGTCAGGCTTGGAGACAAGCATATATGTCTGGTGGCCTGGGGGGATCCAGACAGACTGCACACCAAAGCCAGGACTGGTGAGGTGGTTACTTTAGGGAGGGAGCTACCCTGTAGCAGTGAGACTGAATGTGAGCCACAGCTGCATGTGGGTACTGATGGTCCCTTGGACAGAGTGACTGCAAGGGCAGAGGTGAGTAGTAGTACCCAGCTGACAGTGAGGCACCACTGTCAGAAGATACCAGACTTCCTGTGGAAGAGGAGCTGGAAAGGATTACAAAGAGAGAGTTGAGACAGGCTCAGTTCTTAGATCCTACATTACAAGGCCTGAGGAAGGTAACCACCAACCAACCAACCACCAACTACCAAACACACTTTTACTACTTTTGTGCAGGAGGGCTTGATACAGTGGGGTTAGGAAATTACATTTTTCCCACTGTAGTACGATCTTGGAGTTGGTATATTTAATTTACAGGGGGTGTGGGGAGCGGTGACCCCCACATGGGGGGTGCAGGGGGACTTGCTCCCCTGTAGAAATGTAGTTAAAAGTGTGTTTGGTAGGTTGGTGTCATTATATGTGGAGGGGATGTTATTTTCTTGTGATTTGTAGTGTTAGATATTATAAAATTTGGTGTTATGGGTTTTAGATGTTTTGGGTTTTAGATGTTCTGATCTCAATATTATGAAATTAGATGTTATGGGTTTTAGATGTTTTGAAGTAGACCAACCAGGGAGGCACCTGATTCACATGGAAAGGGGGAATCTCTATACTGGGACAAAGGGTTACTTTATAGAGAGTGGACCTCTGAGGGAGGCCTAGAGGGTGAGAGAATGCAGCCATTGTTAGTACTCAGAGCTTACCGTCTGGCACTTCTAGCCATTAGTCTAACACTTAAAATGTGACATTTAAACTGTGGAATAACATAAAATCAATTTAAAAAACATTTTAAGAAATCATTAAATTCTCTCACCTTGTCTTTTTACTAAGACAGGTTTTAAACTGACCGCATTATTAAGACCAGGGTTCACATCAGCTTGAAGCCTAACAATCCATTCATATTCCCTTAATTCTAAAGTGTTGTTTATATCACCCTTCCTTACACCAATCTCTATATTGCACATAACCCTAAATTTAAACCTATGTCCTTCACCATTATCTATAATGTGTTTGCTTAATGCATTTGTTGGAACTTTTCATCTTATCTCAGACTTATGTTCTATTATTCTTTCCCTCAACTTCCTAGTGGTCTTACCTACATAAAATGATGTACATTGTTATGTCCAATACTGACCGCTTTCTCTAATATTGTTGAGAATGAGTTAAGGGTTTGTTATAGGAAAATGAATAAGAAGAAGACGTGTAACTTAACATTTTTTGAACATATAGCATTGAGAGAACTACAAGATATCAACAAGATAGTGATAAAACAAGCTGATAAAGGGGGAGCGGTCATAATTATGGATAGGGAAACCTATATGATGAATTTCAAAAGTTTACTGAAAGATACACTAACCTTTAAAGAAATTACCTTTGTTGATGTTAATAGGTACATTGCAAATGTGAATATGACTATCTATGAATTACAACTTAATAATGATATAACAGTAGACTTATTTAATTATTTAAGTGTGCCCTGCCCTAGAATACCACAGATTTATGGCATCCCTAAGATACATAAAAATCTGGTGAATCCACCGCTGAGACCCATAGACGCAGGTGGTGGTTGGGTGACCCAGCCTATTTCCAAATATTTGCAGATAGTTCTGGGGAAATATTTGGATAGATGTACTACAGTATTGAAGGATACTAACAATTTTTTGTGAGACCTCCATAATTGTCATTCGAATAAATTAGGAGAGAGTTACATCCTGGTGACATTAGTCATCACATCACTGTTTACAGTGATTCCTAATGAATATGGATTAAATGTTATTCGTGATTTTTTGAATGGTGAGGTTAAAATGTATAGCAGGGAAATTGAGAATATATGCACCATGCTTGAAGTAGTGTTAACTAATAATGTTTTTATTTTTGATAGAGTGCCTTATCTACAATTAACAGGAGTTGCGATGGGCACTCCTGTAGCTAATACTTATGCCAATTTGATGCTTTATGAATGGGGGAAGTATGCTATACTCAGTGATGCAAATGGTATGAAGGCCAATGTTAAGTTTTATAGGAGGTTCGTGGACAACTGTTTTTTGGTTTGGAGTGGTTCCCTGTTACAATTAGAAAACTTTGTAACATATCTTAATGAATCCACAGGTTTTCTGAAGTTTAAAATGGTAGCATCAAGTCAAAAAATAGAGTTCCTAGATGTGTGTTTGTATAAAAATGGGAATAAGCTGGAGTCTACAATTTATAAGAAAGAGGTAGATGCCTCTAGGTACATTAACAGAGATAGTATGCATGCACCTGATTAGTTTAAAGGTGTATTGAAAGCACAATTGATAAGAACTAGTAAATTGAATACAGTGGATGATAGTTTTAAGGAGCAAGCTATGGAAATGATGCAGGAATTTCAGAGGAATGGTTACCCGGATCATGTTATAGATAGTATTTATGATGAGGTGACATTAGGTAGAGCCGATAAGTATAAACCAGTTTTTAATGGTGAGGTAGAATTTAGTGATAAACCAAAATGTAAGGAGAAAATAGTGAGATACCTTACTACATTCAATCTCAACACAAGTAGTGTACGAAGCATAGTGGAAAAAAATTGGCCTATTTTGATGGCAATGCCTGAAATAAAGTTAATAGTAGGTGAGAAACCACAGTACGCTTATAGGAATTCAGAAACTTTAAAGCAGAAACTTTGTTATAAAGACTTTAAAGATGAAACAATACAGTTGTGCAGAGAGGTGGGTACAAGGAAGTGTTATAATTGTACATGTTGTAAAGATTTATATGAGGGAGGTGATATCTATATACATCCAGTTCATAAAGAAGCATATACCCTAAAAACCCTGACAAGTTGTAATGCAACCCAGGTGGTATACCTAGCTACATGCGTGGCATGTACATCATTTTATGTAGGTAAGACCACTAGGAAGTTGAGGGAAAGAATAATAGAACATAAGTCTGAGATAAGAAGGAAAGTTCCAACGAATGCATTAAGCAAACACATTATAGATAATGGTGAAGGACATAGGTTTAAATTTAGGGTTATGTGCAATATAGAGATTGGTGTAAGGAAGGGTGATATAAACAACACTTTAGAATTAAGGGAATATGAATGGATTGTTAGGCTTCAAGCTGATGTGAACCCTGGTCTTAATAATGCGGTCAGTTTAAAACCGCTCTTAGTAAAAAGACAAGGTGAGAGAATTTAATGATTTCTTAGAATGTTTTTTAAATTGATTTTATGTTATTATTATTATTTAAGTGTTAGACTAATGTGTATGACTTTTAAATAGTTTTAGAATTCAATTGTATTTTTTTAAGATTTGTATGTTGGTTAGGATCATAGGCTGGCTGAAGCATGTGATTTGATAGTACTCCCCTTTATAAACAGTGAGAAAATTGATTTATATATGTACTGATGAAGGGTGTAGACCCGAAAGCTTTGCAATAAAGGATTTTGGCATGAATAGTGTTGGTTTTGAATATAGTCTTCGTGCAGTAATACCAATTTTGTGACTTCTAGCCATAGCCCATGAGATTCCCTTTGCAGGTCATATGGGCATAAAGTGTACAGAGACACATTATATAGAACTTTTATTGGCCTGGGATTTCCAGAGATGTAACAGGGTACTGCAGAGATTTTCAGCAGGGTAGGTTTCCTAAAAGAAATACTGACTGACAGAGTTGCCAATTTCATGTCAGACTTGCAGGCTTGTCTGCAGAAGCACTGTGGGGTGAAATACCTAAAGACCACCACCCTACCATCCCCAGAAAAATGGTCTGATGGAGAGGTTAAACTTTACACTAAAGACCATGCTATAGGCATTTGCAGACCAGTTTAAAAGGGAGTGGGACAAATATTTTCCCCATCTGTTGTTTGCTTACAGGATGGTGCCCCAGGAATCCACAGTTTTTTCACCCTTTGAGCTGCTGTATGGGCATAGGGTGAGGGGACCTCTAGATTTTTTTTTTGTGATGAGTGGGAGGGTGAGTGAATCCCACAAGGAGTCTGTTGTGGTATATGCCCTAAACCTCAGGACAAGGTTCAGGGAAATCATAGACTTGGCCCAAGAGAACCTGACAGAAGCCCAACATCTGAAAAGGTCTGGTATAACTGCTTGGAAGGAGGCAGGGGCACAGACTGTACCATGTTAACATGTTGAAACCTTACCATCATAAAGAGGCCCTTGTGTTGAGTATTTGCAGTGGATGGCAGGAGGAGCCTGAGGGGGATCTGGTGACTGATCTTCTCAGTGAGGCTCACTGACACCTCAGTGGAAGGGGTAGCAATGTTCCACCAGCTATCCCCTACCCAGGTTCGAGAAATCCAAGCAGTGTTACAGGAGTTTGGGGGTATGTGCATTGGGAAACCAGAATGTACCCATCTGGTGCAGCACAATGTGGATACAGGACCCCTAAAGGTCTTGTAAGCAAGCCCCTTATAGAGTGCCTGAGACAGTCAAACAAACTCTGAGTGAGAAGATACAGGAAATGTTGAAACTTAGGGTAATCCAGGAGTCCAGCAGTCCCTGGGCCTCCCCAGTGGTGCTGGTACCAAAGAAGGATGGCAGCACCATGTTCTTTGTAGACTACTGGAAATTAAATAGTCACGCAGAGTCATAGGTGCTGGAAGCTGTTGAAGACTGGGGTGGGGGGTGGCAGAGGGTGAGAGGGGCACTTAGTAATATAAAAGGGCAATTTTTTATAACTATTTACTACCACAACATAGGTTCAATTGGAGGACTATTTAAGCTTAGTCAGTTCCCTTTTGGTGCTTGAATTAAAATTTTCTGATTGGTTTTACCTATCCCATGGCTGATAATTGTATATTAACCCTAGTGAGAATAACTGTGATCATTCCATAGATAATTTGAGAGGGCCCATATAAGGGATGCAGCATTTAGGAACTGCCTCTATTCATTAGTGGCATGAGGGGCAATACTGGAGTACATTTTCTATTACCCATCCTTAGGTCCAAGTTGCATTTTAATATGGACAGATGAGCTTTGTTTTATTTTTATGGATAGTCTGTTCTGGAACAGTGGTTGCCTCTGTGATATATAGCCATCTCTCCACAGCATTCACTTTAGATACCTGGACTGAGTATTTCTGATGCCATTTGACTTGCTGATGTTCAATAGGTCCATCTGTATTAGGTTGGAGGATGCCTTGTATGCTAGACATGTCACCTCTAAGCACTCTGTAGGATACTGAGTATAGTACTAAATCTTTGAGGTGGTTCATGTAATACCTATTGTTTAGGACTTGCATCCTTTTAAGTAAGGTATCTCTGAAGGTATTCCAATTGTTGCATTGGGCTGGACAGATACATGCCAAAGTGGGCATTATACAAAATGATTGACCTAATGAGAGCTTTGTAAAGGGGGGCAACAACATCTCTAGATCTAGTCAGAATCAATTTGTTTATAAGCTGTGCAATATAGAAAGGCTTTCTTATGACTTTGGGCAAATGTTGGTCAAACGTTAGGTCACTGTGCACACAAGTTCCCAAATGCCACACAATTGGATCAGTTCTCAGAGGGCATTGTCATGACTTTGACACCAGTTATTGTTTGGGAAAAACCTTCCTGCGTGATGGTTATGTCATTTGGGGATTCAATAACTGCTCCTAGCTTGCAGTCATCTCAAACTTAGCAGGCCAAAGTCCTTTGGTATTTCCCTTTACTTTTGAGATGTCAAACAGAAAAAGTCTCAGCACCGAACCCTGGGGGACTCCATTGGTGACTGATCTCTTCCCCTGTTTAGATCTCTTGCATCCTATGAACAAGTTGGCAATCCAGCAAGTGTTTGCTCCTACATTATTCATCTTTTGTACTGTCAAAAGGCTTGGCCAGATTAAGGTAATGTGGTGTGAACTGTTTTACCTTCATCCGTTGCTTTGGTAACAAGAGTAAAGCTTAAAATTTGCCCATGATTTTGAGCCTTTCACACTTTCCTCTGGTTTGTTTTCAAACACTTTTTAGGGGTCATGCATACATGTGTGCATTATTTGATTCACCTTCCTGATTGTATTAAATTATATTCCTTCTATAATACAGCACCAGTTGTTAGATTGTGTTTTAAATGTGTAGTTTTGAACAGTCTTCTAGTAAGTAATGAAACAAAATGTATAAACCAATGACAAAGCTACCCATTTCAGAAAATTTCAACCATAAAAGGCCACTCAAACTTCTATCATTACAATCCACCAATATCAGTAAATACACAAAATCTCTGCAGAAGTAATTTATCTAAATAATTCCACATTAAAGGGATCTCTAACTAATGAAGAGGTTGCTGCTAGGAAATAATTTTATATTTCATTGTTTCATCTATAAATAAAGTGGCTGTTGCCCTTGAAGAATAAATTGCCTATGTTACATTAAAAAATTATAAGCTAGTAATACTGCAAAAGGGAATGGATGGCAAACTGATAACAGGTTCATAGTTACTAGGTAATTCCTCCAAAGGAGGACATTCAAAGGACTGCAGCATCCACTCTCTTTAAAGTACAACACAGTACAGTATCAGCGATCCATCTGCATACTGTGGGAGTAGAACCCACAACCTTCTGCATCAAAAGTAAGGCTACTACCTGTTGTGCTACTAACAATGGAAACAGACTCAGACTAAGCAGCACTAAACTTCTCTTCCCCTGAAGCTCTCAGCAAATTTTTATATTTATTTAACATTTGTTTACCAAGAAAGTCCAACTTGGAACAAAGCCAATTTTCAGCAGCAGCCCAGGGAGAAATGCTCCAGTCGCATGTCTTTGTAACATGAGCTGAAACCAGAGCACCCAGAGGAAACCCACACAAACACAGGGAGAACATACAGAGTCCATATAGAAGGCACCCCAGCCAAGAATCAAACCAAAAACCTCTTGCTGTAAGACAACACTACAACAACACCATCCACTTGACATAACTAAATCTCTCAATTTCATAGCAGAAGAAATCTGGAAAAATCCAAAATTTATTTGGGGGGGGGGCAAAGGCTCAGAACCAGGGACACTTTTTAAATATTGCTTGCATAATCTTAGAACTTTGCTAAAATAGTGTTTTGTGTTGCCATGTGTTTCCAAAAAAAAAAAATAGGAAGACTGAAACTTAAAGAGCTATTCCATTCTCACTGATTTACCAGAAAACCACAAATTGTAAGAGGAACAGACCAAACTCCCTGGATCAAAATTGGTGGTGTGAATGGAGAATGCAGGCTCATGTACACACACACACACACACACACACACACACACACACACACACACACACACACACACACACACACACACACACACACACACACCAGAGTACTGTAGCTGTGCCAAAGGCTGGTAATTAGCAGAGTTTGCTGAAGCAAAATGTACTCTGAAAGTGTTAGCTGCTTGGCATCATTACTTACTAATTGACATAAACCTATCAAGGCTTTATTATCCCAGCAGTAAACATTTTCCTTTTAATTAACTGGCCATGTACCATCTCAAACTTGCTGATGTGTGTGCAATACTCACTTCATTCTCAGGAAAGAGGTATGACAGAAGTAGTGAGTGAATGAGAGAGAGAGAGAGTAAGAAAGAGAGTGAGAGACGGGGAGAGGAGAGGGTGTTATTTTGGACAAAAGTTAACAACAAAACAGACTAAAATTATGAGAACAGCTCAGTGGCCTGTACAGTCGACATGTTTCCATATTAAGATTGCTGGCTATATTTCTGTATGGTTAAATTTCCTTAATTCACTGCAGCTTTTTGTGTCTAGCACTGCAGTTGCTTGCACTCTTGTAGTGGAAGATAATTAATCAAATGTTAATAAAAAATAATAATTCCATGTCCCTACTTATTTTCTCCAAGTTATATCTCATTCTGTTTCCTGAGAGCTCCAAATCATGCCACTTTATTTGAACCACAATTTTTGATTACATCATTCCTTCCTATAGTTTGTCATTTTTTGATTCCCAAATCTTTTATATTACCACACTCCATAGTGCATCCTTTTCCTGTTTATTCTTTCTTTAGCCAAAGATGTCTCTTATTGTCATCTCCAACAAACTAGAAGCTTTTCTTGTCTTCCTGGCATCTGTAAAGTTTGTCATAAATGATAATCCCACCCATACAATGATTTTACTATATTAGCTCTTCATAATTTTCCAGGCTTGTACTTTCTCAGTGAGATTTGTGTTGGCTGAGCACTTCTTTTTGCACTTCTTTCTTTCTTTCTTATAACTCTGCAAGCAGAGGACCTACTATGGGCAACAGTTGCACTGAGTCCCCCAGATAGGTTTGCTTAGATTTGTAACAGCCAATGCATCATAAACTAGTGACTTATATTACTACTGTCCTGGGTGAATAGAAGGGGTGCAGAATCTATCACAGAAGTCTTCCAAGAGGGGAATTGAAGCCAGTGAAGGAGGGCAACACCACACACGCACACACACGCACACACACACACACACACACACACACACACACACACACACACACACACACACACACACACACACACACGCACACACACACACACACACACACGCACACACTCACCTTGCATAAAATAGCAAACGTACCTTCCAGCCTGCATAAAATAACAAACATAGCCTCCTGCTGCATAAAATAACAAATGGACCTGCCAGCCTTGCATAAAATAGCAAAAGGACCTGACAGCCTGCATAAAATAACAAATGGAGCCTCCTGCTGCATAAAATAACAAATTAACCTGACAGCCTACATAAAATAACAAATGGATGGAAACCAAAATACATAAAATCTCTCCTTATTGGGAAACCAAAACGCACAAAATCTCTCCTTACTGTGACTTTGGCAGCAGGATTGGTGTGATCAGAATGCAGCAACAGGATTGATGTGATCAGGAATGCAGCCAACATAGTTATTTCTGCGCACTCTTGTGTTTGAATTTTACGTTAGCCTGCAATGCAAGCATGGGTCCACCTGCAGATCTGATTTACAGCTGGAACAGTGGGGGTGTGCTCCCTCCCCCTTGCTCTATGTTTCCGGTGCCTATGCACAGTGTCAGATGCTTACCCCATGCATAGGACAGATAAAACCCTAGAGCAGTTAGGTGGGGATAAGTATCTTAACACTACTGATCTTACCAAGGGCTACTGGCAGGTGCCCTTGACTCCCAATGTTAGAGACAGGTCAGCTTCTGTGACTCCTTTCGGCTTGTATGTGTTCACAAAGATGCCCTTTGGGATGACAAATACCCCAATAACTTTCCAGAAGCAGGTAGATCATATCCTAACATGAGATTTTGACCTTGCTTACCTGGATGATATTGCCATCTACAGCCATTCCTGGCAAGAGCACCTTCAACATGTCAGGGAAGTGCTGAGCAGACTACAGAGGGCAGGTTTGACCATTAAGCCCAGTAAGTGTCACGTGGGTATGACAGAGGTCTCCTACTTGGGACACAGAGTGGAGAGTGGTAAGAACAGGCCAGAAATGTCCAAAGTGGAAGCCATTCAGGCATGGTCTGCCCCTGCTACCAAAAAGTAGGTGAGGGCATTCATAGGAACAGCAGGGTACTATAGAAAGTTTGTCTCCATTTATAGTACCACACCTATAGTACCATAGCTGCTCCTCTCACAGACCTGACAAGGAAAGACAAGCCAGATAAGGTAGTGTGGACCTCAGCATGTGAGCAAGTATTCCAGAAGCTTAAAGGAACTTCAGAAGGACCCCCTGTGTTAGGCAGTCCAGATTACAGCAAATAATTTATTGTGCAGGTGGATGCTTCAAACCATGGGGTGGGGGTGTACTCAGCCAGGTTTCCTCTGAGGGACAAGAGCACCCAGTGGTTTATCTCAGCCATAGGCTCCAACCCAGGGAGGAATGCTATGCAGCTGTAGAAAAGGCATGTCTAGCCATAGTGTGGGCACTGCAGAAACGTCAGCCTTATATGCATGGAAGGAAATTCACTGTAGTTACAGACCACAATCCCTTAACATTACTGGCTCAGTGGTGGGTCATCATACTTTCATTCAGCACTATTAATTTTGATTATGAGAGATGCAAATATTTAACAAAAACTGAGGCCTTACTCTCCTAAAATCATGGATTGTGTGCAACAGACAAATTTCCACCACACTCTTTACCATCCCACATTAAAATAGTTTTCTGATTTTTTGTTACTGAGGATCACTTGTCTGTGACGAATGAAGGATTGTTGCTTTGGTACACTACCTGGGTTTCATGATTTTTGGAAATTATTGTGACTGAGCTCATCAATGACGTTTTAAGACCACTAGCCTCTCTGTTTTTATATTTATGCACTGCCTCTCATTCACTTCTTTTTTCTGGTAAACCACTAAGAATTACTTTCGTTCAATAATGCCATAATAACTGGTATAATTGATGGATACGTGTGTGTGCATGCGTTCAAACATGTGGGTCAGAGATCAAAGTATTATGGGTAGAATGAAGTAATAATAAATGAGATGCAAAAAAGGTTAAAGTTGTTTGCCACTGAAATTGTAACTATGGATGCTCAGACAGAAATTAAAATAATTAGCTTATTTTTTCTGTGGAGACTCTGGATGTTTGCGACTTACTTTTAAAACTCTAATGGTTGAAGAGTTGGGTGTGCGGTAAAACACAGTATATTACAACTGCTGTGTAACATTTTTGCCTTACAAATAATGTAAAGTGTTACTTTGTAATAAAGTGACCGCTGTTGCAAGCCTGCTCTTACCTGTATTGCTTGATTGCTTGATGCTGCATGATGCTTACTGGAGTTGATTGTACTTTTAGAGGGGGGAATGGTTGTTGCTTGGCTTGACCACCCGGGGCCTTGAACTTTTACAGTTTATTTCATAAGAGTCTCTAATGGCTGAAAATTGTGTATGTGATGAAACACATTACCTCACCTTTTATATATTATAGCTGTTGGATAACTTTCTCCCCCGAGACATATTGTAAAAGGAAAATATGTTGCAGCAAGTTCCTGTTTGGGTAAGCAATGGGAGACTGGACATCAAAAGATCTTTTAGTAGTATAAAGTAACATTTTAACCATGCTGTGAGTTCCCTTCCTAGTCGTTAGTAAATGTTGCATACTTTCCCCATTTGTTCCACTTTATGAGTGGTAGTTGTTGCGTTTTTCGGCTTTTCCCGGTTAGGGGTCACCACAGCGGAACTCCGGTCCGCTAATGATTGGCAGTAGATTTTTTACATGCCGAGTTGCCGGCCCTGACGCACAACCTTCAACGAAGGTATGCCCATTCACGCATATCTCCACACAGAAGACGCTCTAGCTGAGAATCGAACAGGACGTCTTACGGTGAGGCAACAACGGTAGTGTTGTTTCATATTTTGAAGATGGCAATTTGACATTTTTTTGTAATTATTTTACTTTTCAGTGCTGTGGATGCTATGGTAATAGCAAACCATATTTAAATGAAAATGAAGAAGTCTCAGCATATGAACTTATATATAGTTTTAATGATCTGTCATTGAAACTACAAAATCTTAAAGGCTTCTGCTGAGACTTGTTCCAGACAGTTTTAATAACATTCAGAAAATAGTAACTGCATCATTTAAAACCTCTCACCTCCCCCAAAAGTATTCAAATCCTGGAGTGTGTTATTGTGACCAGCTATTCCCTTTTGAGTGCTATCTATACCTCTCAGCTGCCCCTGTTTTTGCAGAATGCCATTGATTTTTCTTCAAATGTTTCCTTAATCCCTCATAGAATATTTGATTTTCTGATAAATCTATCATGATTGCAGTCAGTAATGCAAAGCAGAGTTTTATACTTTTTTAATGTTCAAAAATATGTGTTGATGCAAAACTTGTTGTTCTATTAACTTTTTAACTTGAGTTTGAGTAGTATTTAAAAAGTGTTTTTTTCTTACCAAATATGTTGAAAAATATAGTGCTACTGTAAAACTTCAAATTTAAGTTATTTCTATTGGTGCTATTTCAGCAAACTAGAAAGAAAGTGCTATGTGGTTCATGTTGCTGCATTTACTTGGAACAGGTTTTGTCTTTCCCACTGCTGTTTGCTTGGAGGGTCTGGAAACGTAGCTAAGTTTATTCTTTTATAATTGACACTGTATCTCAGTTATTTCATCAAATCTTTGCACTCTATTTTATTTTTATTTATTTATTTCAGTTTGATTACCGGGAAGGTCCACTGGGCATTGGAGCCCGTTTTCAGTGGAGGCCCGGGGAAAAAAGCTTCAACACAAGGAATTATTACAGTTCAAATATTTTGATTACAAGGTAATATCAATGTACGTGCAAAGTTTTAGGAACTGTGAAATACAAAAAATAATTTCAATGAACATACAAAGTCATAGGCACTCAGAATTACAAATAATAAGGCAGTTACATAGGGAATATTAATGAGCATGCAAAGTCATAGGCACTCTGAAATTACAAAAATAATTACAAAGAACATTCATAGTCATAGGCAGTCTGAATTACAAATATCAGGTAGTTTCAGTTTTGTATTGGGAGCCCATGATGAATATTGTTTTACTATGTAGTTCACTAGGTGTAATACATTTAGAAGGGAATAGGAAGAAGAACAGGAGGAGGTTAGTCAGGTGCAAATGGAGAAGAAAGTTTAGGAATTGTAGGCTGAAGAGTGCAGTTGCAGATTCTGTTATGATAGAGGTAGGAGTGAAGCTGAGTTTTGAAGTTATTTAGGTTGGAACATGTCCTAAGTGACAAGGGCAGGGCATTCCATTTTTTAGCAAGTGTAAAGGATAAGAGAAGCTGGCCAGCAGGGTGCTGGGGTTTTTGAACTCTGATCAGGTTGTGTTGAGAAGATCTAAGTGATCTGAGGGGGGTATAAGGGTGCAGAATATTAGAAAGGGCAGGGCATTTAGAGGGGTGTAGAAGTAGTTTGAAGGCTGTGGTGAGTTGGATGAGGTTGAGTTGGTTGGGAAGTTCAAGCCAGTTTAGGGAGTGAAGGGAGGAGCAGTGATGAGAAGAGGATTTGGTGTTAGTGGCAAATCTAGCGACTTTGTTGTAGCTTAGCTCTAGTTTGGTGGTAAGAGAGGATGAAAGATTAGTGAGCAGGGGGGCACCATATAGAAGGGTAGGAAGGAGGAAGGTAGAGGCAAGGGTTGCTCTGGAGTGAGGGGAGAGGAAGTGGTTGTTTCTATAAAGCAGACCTAGATTTATGTGTGTTTTTTTGATGTTCAGTTGGATATGGTAATTAAATTTTAATTGATCGTCAATTGTGACACCAAGAAGTTTGGAGGAGGGTACGATTTCAATACGGGAGTTATTGAGGCTGGAGATTTTGAATGACTTTTTGTCAAGAGAGGAGGATCTAGAGGGAGAGAAAAGGAGAATCTTAGTTTTACTGGCATTTAGGGAGAGGTGATTTTGTAGCATCCAGTTTTCAGTGGTTGAGAAGGCACTTTGGGTTAGGGCTTGGAGGTCTGTTAGGTTAGGGGCGGAACAGATTAATGTTGAATCATCTGCATATTGTACAATAGTTGTGTTGGGGATGGCTTTAAGGAAGTAATTTATAAAGATATTAAATAGTAGAGGGCCGAGTATAGAGCCTTGAGGTACTCCAGTAGGGGTGGGAAGAAAAGTAGAGGTTGCTTGGCCCCATTTTACCGCTTGGGATCTGTTAGAAAGGTAGCTGGAAAACCAGGAGAGGGATTCTGAGCCAAGGTTGAGATTTGATAGGTGACTTAAGAGGTGAGTGTGAGAGATGGTATCGAAAGCTTTTGATAGATCTAGAAGGACAGTAGATACTATGTTACCGGAATCACGAGCAGAGTTGACTGAGTGCAAAAAGGAGAGAAGGGTAGTGTTAGTACTGTGTCCTGGGCGGAAGCCGTGTTGGGTAGGAGAGAGAAGTTGGTGTTGGGTGAGGAATGGCAGAAGTTGTAAGTGGATACATTTTTCTAGGATTTTGGATATAGGGGAGAGAATGGCAATAGGGCGGAAATTTGTGACTGTACAGTTTCATTTTAATGCATCAGATTCATTAATTGGTTATTATATTTCAATGAACTTGCAGTAATAAAGTGATATTGGAGTTTTTTCCCCAGAATCTACTTCGAGCCCCATTTATAGGTCATGCTAGACATAAGGAATCTATTTTTAACTTGCTTGTAAATAGAATGGCAGTTGTGTTAGTTACAGGCATTTTGCACAGCTTCTGGAATCTATTTTCATTTTCACTTTTTTGCCTGAATTATTCTGATTTATATTTTCAGTGTAGCTGGAGGTACTAAACAGGGTCACACCTAATTCACCTCCCCCCAGGAAACTCTATGCCTCACTGAGTGCCACAATTCATGAAATACAAAACACAAAAAAAAAAAAATATTTTCTAAAACATCCAAATCTGCCTGAAAGCAGAAGTCTGTTTGCTTACCTGCTCTGCTGACTCATCTGAAAGTGAAGTCTTGGAACTGGAAACTCATTTTAGAGGAATGCTTTTTGAAAACAGTTTGTGTGTGTGTGTGTGTGTGTGTGTGTGTGTGTGTGTGTGTGTGTGTGTGTGTGTGTGTGTATTTTCTCTATGAAAATGTGATATTTTCAGATATGAAAGAGACAGCCTTTTGGTATGGTAAGTAAATGCCAGTCAGAGGACAGTAGTGGCCCAGTCATTAGAGTTTTCATAATTGTTATTAAAAAAAATATATATTTTTTTAACTAGGGGAGCACTGCCTAGTTACGTGACTTGTGGCCTTAACTACAGAAGGCAGCTCATTAAGAGTTTGGTGCCTTAATCCTGCACAGCAACTGCCAAGCCTGCAATGACTTTTTTTTTTTTGTAAATCACCGGGGATTACAGTCAGTCATTAGAGTTTCATATATTTTCATCATATTGATCACTGCTGCAGTAGCTTAAGCTATATTGGTTATATCCTGCAGAGGATATAACAACCTGGCACTTTACAAAGCTTCAGGTCACCTTCCACACTGCCATACCATTAGTCATCTCCAGCTGAGCTGACTAAAGGACAGGTTTTGGTGCTAGGCCCTTCAGAGCTTTCTTCCCACTGAAGAGGACATTCCACTACTGGCTTTTAAGGCTCGACAGTTAGCTTGTGCAAATCCATTGCTGAGCAGATAAGTTCCCTTTGGGGGAAAAAACCCTTCCACATATTAATTTTGTTGTTTAAATTTACTTTCTTCTTTAGGAAAGTATATTTTAAGCTAGGAATATGTTTTTTTTTTTCTATTAACTGTTATGCATCTTTACTGAACTTTTAAAGCAGGAGTGCACTTTTGTTTCTGAGAATTTAAAAGTTTGTTTAAACATTCTAAAACATTTTTTTGTGGAGAAACTCTATTTAAATAACTTTTGGGGACTGATAATGTGTAACCAAGTACCATTTACTGTGCTTTAATTGGAAAGGGTACTTTTAACTACTTTGTACATTTTACTGGCTTGTGCTGCTTTGTTTCCCTGTGAGAAAAGAAGTATTTTCAGTTTGTGTATGGATCAAAGTACCTGTTCCATGGTCTGTCCTTCTTCCAGTCACTAAAAGGAAATTTTAACTAAACAGCCTTTGCCACCACAGTAGACTAGGAATTTTCCTATGCCACAGATGGGTGACTCTACTGGCCAAATCTGGTTCATCAGACCACTTATATTTTCCCCCAGATCTCTCTGATGTTGTCCACAGTCACTATTGTGAAGAGATTATTCATGTTCTCTGTGGCTGCTGGGGTCCCCTCAGTGGGCAAGTGAGAACCACTCTTAATGATCGTAGGGGAAGGGACAGCAAAGGTGCCCATCCCTGGGGAAGCTATTGTTCTCATTAATAATCATTTTTGCCCCAGCATTCCTGTCAAAAAGAAACAAAAAAATGTAACATTTATCATCTCTTGCACTAGTTTCACTGGGCAGTAATAATTTACTAAGTGTGGCTCAAAGTCTTGTACAGGCAATTAACCCTTTTTATCAGGTGGTTTCTGTTAAAAGAAAAGGGATTCCTCTTTTCCCAAAGAAATTCAAGAACTTGAATCTGGAAAGGAATCTAATAGGATAGATACATGACTTTTCACCTCAGATTTCGGATTCAGACTCAGAAAAAAGCATATTTATCTGAATCTTTCTGTCAGGGATTTTCTTTTTCTGAGACTATTTCCAGAATATACCAGTGTTTTCATTAGGAGAATACTGAGATTTCTCAGTCCTTTAGAAAATATTGATTTGCTACAAGTGGAGTTCCCAGAACCTTCACAACCCCCTAGTACTGTCAGCATTAGAAGATGCATTTGTCATAACCTGTGGTTTCCCATGACTGTCAGCCTACTGCACCTAAGAAAGCAGATAAAATGTTCAAAGTTACTTAGGCTTTCAAATTTTATTACAGTCATCCCAGATCTGACACAGCAGCTATAACTTTAGAGCCAGTCTTGACTATTTTCATCTGATTCAACACATAGGTTGTCAGATCCAATCGGATTTGACCTTGGCATCAGTTTTGAAGCTTCTCAGATCCAGGGCTCTGACTCCACCCCTATCCATAATTCCCTCCACTCCATCATCGTACCTCAGATCTCTTTTGCTGCCTAAAGACTTTGGATACATTCTTTGAGGGCTCTTCAACCAGCACTATATCCCCTTTTCTCCTCTCCTAGAAAGAGATTTATCTCTCCAGTTTTTAGTTTAGGCTTAATGGATGCAGTTTATAGGATTTTGTTTTTTTCCTAGACCTAGACAGTTAGGATAGTTAAGATACTTGTTTGTGTAGTTATTTGTATAGTTGTTACATTTGATGCATTGTTCCCTATTGTAGATTTAGTACATAGCATAGAGTATGTTTTGTAGTAAGTTTTGATACTGCTACCTGCTTAGAGTGTGTTTTTCTAGTAAGTATTGTAGTGATCTTTTGCCAATGTGCCTTTATTCTGGTCAGTCATAATTCTTAAACTAGACATGTTGGATAACCAGGGACACAGACTCCCTCCTCAGGATCCTCAACCTTTGTGTTTGTACTGTTTGTGTGAGGTCAACCTTGAGACCCAATGCCAAGTTTGTGCCTTATTTAGTTCCAGAGCACTCCAGACTAGGAGAGAGAAGCTCATAGTTAAGGGCCTCCTCCCTCCACATACAGGGTCTTCAGTTTCTACTGCATTTACCTACCTGCTGTGACCTCTTCAGCTGTAAACAGGATAAGAACAGACCCAAAGACAAGCCAAAAGGAAAGAAGGAAAAAGAGAAAGTAAAAGAAAAACAAAAGGAAAAAGATGAGGCTGAGTCAAACAACGTGGATTCTGAAAAATCAAGGAAGCATTCCCTGGATTTAACAGTGACTACTGGGTCAGATCCAAAAATCCTAGGTCAGAACCAACTGTTACTTGGGTCCTTCCCTCTCCTCCTCAGTCACGTTTTGCTCTGGATCCGCTAAGTTCATGGTTACATTCCCCGATACTCCAGGTGGCTTCATCTACCCAGTCATCCAGAAGCCTAACTGAACAAGACATGCACACAATGCTGCACAAGTTCCTTAGAATGCAAATACAGCTTGGAGTTTTCTCAGTGCCATCCTCTGGGAATGTACTATGTCTTGGCCCAACTATCCCTTCTCTTCTTTCTCTGGTCTCAGTCTGCATTTGGACCTGATCTGCCCTGGACCTTCTTTGTCAGAGCCGATAGTCTGATTTATTTTGACTCAGACAGCATCCCCTTCTCTTTTGGCTGTGATACATTTTGACCAGGAAAAGACTTGGAGCTAAAGCACTGGTGCTGGGGTTCAAGGAGGGTCAAAGTTGTCAGAACCATCCCTTCCTCTCAGGGCCTCAGTACTTGATAGCTTGGAGCCGAGATCAGCTTCAGGGTCAATTCCCACTGGCACTGAGGCATCTGTTGTGCCTTCGGATAGGAGGATGCCTACAGAGCTGATGGTGACTTTGGGCTTTCCTGCTTTTGAGAGGGTCCAATCGATGTCAAGGAAAAAGGCACTTCCATCCAGCTTGGTTACATCAAAACCCAGACAAGGTTCTGCTTCTACTTCCCATTACTCTGCCATATAGGGGCAGTCAATATCACAGGTTTCTGAGCCTGCATGCTACATTAGCTCCTAGTTTGTTTTGAAATCTTCTGATCTTCCACTGGAACCAGTTCATAAGAAACAGACGTGCAAGCAGAAGCCCATAAACTAATTTCCAGAGTCTTTCACTGAAGACACAAACTAAAATGAAGGTAAAGGCTCCACTAGATCTCCTTTGGAAGGTGTCACCTTCTGTGAGATTCTTCAGTTGATGAAACAAAGAGGTTGAGGTTCCACCAAGAACCTTCATCAGATAAGTCCATTCTCCTGGAAGCCTTTGGTTCTGGCTCAACACTGTCCTAGGTAGTACCACCCATTGACCCCCTCATTGTCCTTATGGCTCAAAGGGCATGGAAACACACCAACATGGTGGAACCAATCCACAAAAGACCCAACAGGATACTGGCAGCACCAAAAGAAAGTTAATATTGGAGCAAAGGTCCTCCAGTGGATGCTATGGTGGTAGCACCAGCCACTAAAAAGGAACTATTTGAAGAAAGTTCTTCACTTCATCCCCCTAACAGGGAGTCTAGGGCTATGAACTGGTTTGGGAAATGGACATACACTTCCATGACTTTTGCACTCAGAGCACTAAATTATTTGGCTCATGTTAATAGATTCCAGAGAGACTTGACCAAAGAGCTTTCCATGTCTCTCTCGGGTAATCTGCTTGCAGATGTTCAGAAGACTGTAGAATCCCAGCTTTCTACCCTAACATCTACTTCCAGTGTAGCCATGCAATTGCTTTCCAATGCAGCTGATGTCATAGGTAGGGTGACAAGCACTGGCATCACCATGTGTTGGTATGCTTGGATGCATCTTTGTGATTTTTGCAGAAGGCTTTAAGATGTCCTTCATCAATGCCCTGTTGATGGCTCCACTCTATTTGGACCCAAGATAAAAAAAAGACAAAATCGCTAACAGCCAGATGGTGAAACTCTCTATGCAGTGGTAATCTGTTTCTCCACTCCGCAGAGAATATTTTCTAGGAATCAAAGGGCTGGGAAGAAGATGTTGTTCTGCAAGTCACAAAGTTTTATCATGACAGTTCTGGAGAGAGACCTTGTTGTGACAGAGGAGGAGGTAACTACAATGGGCATCAGCCTAGAGGCAGAGGTGGACCACAGAGCCAGGGTTTTTGCAGTCCCTTCACTGAGAATCCCTATCAGCGCTCCTGAAGAGCTGCCTGACTGCTGCAGTGGGGGGAGCTTATCTATGCACTTGTAAGTCTGGCCAAACATAAGAACAGATTCTTGGGTGCTAAGCATAATTTCCAGGGGCTATTCATTTCTCTTTTCCCTTCATCCAATAAAAAAGAAGAAAGCTCCTGAAGTCCCACCCAGTCAGTGGCAACTCACAGCAACAGAAGTTTCAAAGCTGTTAAGAAAAACATTCATCCAACTGATACCCTATTTGAGGTTCTTTGTAATGCTGAAGAAAACAGGGACCTCAGACCTATTTTGGAACTGAATCATCTAAATCAGTTTGTAAAATAGACAAAATTCTGGATGGTCACAATTCAGTCCATTTTGCATCTACTGAGGAAGGACAATTGGATGTGCTCCAGAGATCTCCAGGATTAATACTACTATTATGTGAAGATACAAAAGTGCTCAAGGGGATTCCTCCATTTCTGGCTACTGGTCAGTCACTATCAATTCAGAACCTTGCCTTCCATTCTCAGCACAGCCCCCATGGTGTTTACCAATATAATGGCAGTGGTGGCATCACAACTATGGCTGCTAAGCATCCAGGTTTTCACCTACTTTGACTATTGGCTCCTAACTGCTGTCTTCAGGGATCTGCTACTGAATCATTTGGACCTTTTGCTCCACTTAATGGAAGATCTGGGACTCACAGTCAACCTACCCAAAAGTCACCTCACCTGACACAGCAGAGAGTGTTTATCAGATGTCACCTGGATTCAGTTCTACAGATCAACAGAATTCCCAGAGTGCTCTCTCTGCACCTCAAAGCTATACAAGTACTCCATCAAGGCTGATTCTTTATCTTTTATGTCTAATAACTTCTACAGTCTTAATGGTTCCACTGGCCATATTTTACATATGAGTACTTCAGTGGATGCAGACAACACATCTACTGGTTGATAAAACCTCCTTCAGTGACAGAAAGACATGCATTCCAAATGGATCCACCTGTGGATATTGTAACCACAGATGCCTCCTTCCTAGGTTGGGGGTAGCATTTTGGAAGGTGGATGGTCTAAGGTACTTTGTTACATAAAGTGATCAGTCTTCACATCCATATCTTGGAGATGAGGACAGTCCTTCTAGTGTTGATGGCATTCCAGGATGTCCTCCCCAAGGGTATACTTTCCGTTCAGTCAGACAACATGTCAATAATCTGGTACATTAACAAACAGGGAGGAACAATCTCCTTTTCCCTATTTCAAGAGGCTATGAGAGTTTGGCAATGGGTGATGTCTTCTCATTGCTTTATGATAGTATTGTATATACCTGGGATGCATGTAATAGTGGACAAATTGAGCAGAATTATATTAATGCCTCACGAGTGATCCCTTAGTCTAACAGTGACACTATGATTTTCCATCACTGAGGTCAACCTTGTTATGATCTCATTATTTCTTACCTAAACAACAAGTGCAGCAGTTACTTAGCCCTGATCCCTCCACAGGGACAATCACCAAGGGATCCTCTGGTCCACAGTTAGCCCTCAGATCTCCTGTAGGCCTTTCCCTATTGCCCTTAATGAACAAATTCACGCATAAATCAAGAGTGTACAAGGCAAGAGTGATCCTCATTCCCACTTCTGGCTCCAGCAAACATGGAGCCCCTTCCTGTGGCCTCTTCTAGTACATCCACCCTGAATGTTGTATCAGTATCCAGACCTATTAACACACCTTTTCAGATTGCCTCCTTTGGACCAGAGATCCATGAAATTAACTGCTTGATTCCTCCAGTTCTAGCCTTAGTCAGAGATGTCAGGCTCCCAACTTCAGTTTTTCAGATAAAATCAGCCCCTCAAAAACAATCCACAAAGAAGATCTACTATAGCAAATGGAAAAGATTTTCTGTTTGAGCTGTGTCAAAGGCTTTAGGCCCCTTTTCTGCACCAATTCCTTCAGTATTTAAATTATTGTCTGAACTCTTCCACAGCAGCTCCAGTTATTCCAATATCAATGTGCAAATGGACGCAATCTCAGATTTTCACATAGGGCAAAATAATAATTCTATGGCTTCTTTAAGAGTCTTTAAAGCCATTTAAAGGATTTTTTTCCATGACCACCTATCAGAGATCCAGCACCTCCTTGGGATATTACTATCATGCTAGAGGCACCAACTCAACCCCTCTTTGAATCAGCAGCTTCAGTTAATTTGAAGTTTCTCTTTTGGAAAATAGTTTTTCTGGTGGCTGCTACATTGGTCAGATGGATTTCAAAGCTACAAGCCCTTTCCTGCAAACCTCCCTCTCTGGTATTCCATAAAGACAGAGTTTCTTTGAGAATTAATGCATCCTTTCTTCCTAAAGTGGCATCCGAGACAAATTTAAATCAGCCAATAAATCTCCCAGTCTTTTTTCCCAAATTATCAAACACAGGTGAATATGGTTTACATATGCTGGATGTTCGTTGCCAACTTAGGTTCACTCTTCATAGGACCAAGCAGTTCAGAACATCTGATCATTTGTTGCTTTCTCATGACCTAAATTAAGCAAAGCATTTCCTAAGGTTACTCTTTCCAGATGGTTATCAGACTACGTTTCTTTTGTCTACAGTAAAAAGGGCTTGATCCTACCATCTAAACCTAAAGCTCACTTCGCAAGGACAATGGCCACATTAATGGCCTTTACTAGTAGGCTCCCTATTTATGATATTTGTGCTATAGTAGCTTAATTAACAGTCCACACTTTTGTGTCTCATTACAAACTGGATGTACAGTCCAGATCACGTTCTTCGTTTGGTTCCACCATTCTCAGGAATGTCCTTCCTTGATACCACATAGGTAAAACAGCTTGGGAATCTATCCCATAGTTGAATTGGATGAAAACAGACAACATTAAATACAAAATCTATATACTTACCATAATGATAAAGCCATGTTGTTTGGTTTTCATGCAGTTCAACCTCCGTCCTTCCTGCCCTCTTCCAAATTAACACAAATGGACTTCTGGTGTCCAGGTAGTTTTCTCATACACCCTGCCTTTGAAAAGCCCAATCTTACTTTTTTACCTATATGCTAGGTTTCATCTTGAATTTAATTACTACATTTCTTGGAATTCATTAATTCTAATGCCCTGGACCAGCTCGTTCTTGCCTTTACTAGAGGTAGCAACATCATTGACCTGGTCATTACTAACATGGGCGACCATTGCTCTACACCAATAGTCAACTCCTCCCTGGTTAGATCCGACCACAAACTAATCACCTTGGAAATCCACATCCCTCCCACCCCCCCACCCCCCACAAAGGTAACCACCATAAAGAACTTCTCCAAAGCTAACTTTGGGCTCTTAAAAACAGAAGTGGCTAACTTCATGGCACCCATGCAAATGGAGATCAGTTTCATGACTGCCGAATCATACACCGATGCCACTGTATGAACACATACACAAATGCATGGATCTCACTATACGCAATAGAACCAAGACACTCTCCTCCAATAAAAGGAACACAATCTGGTGGCCCCCTGTGTGAAGATAGGTGAAGGCTGCCAGTCTAGCCAGATATAATTTTGTAGATAAGTCTGTCATTTGTAAATATTAATATAAGCCACAGGCTTGTTCTCTTAAATGGGAAAAAATAGTGTTAAATATGTAACTGCAAAAATGTAACAACGGTGCACGCTGCTGTAACAAAGCTGATAAGTCAATTCTTTGATGTCAAAACTCGGAGCCAAGATGTCTAGATAAAGGCATTCTGCCTACTGTTTTAAGGCCAGAGTTAAGGGCTAGAATTTGCATGTATAATTTCTTTTATTGCTCTGGTTCCTGACCAGCTGCAAGATCAAAAGGGCTATTAACCTCTGAGAGTCTGTTAGCCTGGGAACCAGAAAGAAATGATGTAATCTGAAATGAATCAGTGGTACTGTGTTATCAATTTAAGGACAGAAAGAATGAGAGCATTAGAACATTTGTCTTGAGAACATCCAACTCACCACTTTGCCTGTGTCTGTATATAAGTAGGATCTTAGACTTTAATGTTTTCTCTTAGATATAGCTAGGAAATAGGAAGAATAGACTACTTTGTTTTTCTGTGATGTCAGAACTTTTCTACTGTATTATTTTAAGTATTTATCTGTGGTCTCTGAACTCTTGACTAGCACTGTGTAGTAAGAAGTATTGTCTTGTGTTTTTTTAATTTATTATTAAATATTTTAAACCTTTCAATTGTGGCTGTTTTGTGTAGAGATAATTTAAGCTCTAAGAGTACATTGCATGTATATAGTGATACTGTACCTGTACTGTCACTCCAAATGGGCCTTGACTGTTTGGTTGCACTTGCCATTTGGATAATAATATTGCACAGTATAATTGGACACCCTTTCGTAATGGCCTTTACGTAGCTGATAAATATTAGCTGGGTGGTGGCAATGTTGTCTGGGTAAAAGGGGTACAGCTGGAGAACCTGTGCCAGTCTTCCCCAAGATGGCTGTGTGGTTGTATAAACTCTTATCTCAAAGTTTTTGTGTGTGTGTGTGTGTGTGTGTGTGTGTGTGTGTGTGTGTCAGCTACTTGGGCAGGGAAACAAAGCACTGGTTGGACAGAGAGGGTGCTGGAGGTTTTAGCTTGCCCACTAGGCTGAGATCTGGACTCTATAGCTGTGCCAGTGGGGAGTGTTATTGGGGATCAGGAGAGAAAGGGAGAAACCAGCCACAGACTGACTGTGATCTCTGTGTGCTCTTAAGGGAAAATGTTTGTATTTATTATCCTTTCCCTATATGGACACCCCTCACTCTTGTTAGTGGTGAGAGGTGGGAGGTTGGCATAATGGTTAAGGTGTTTACCTTACAGACACAAGGTGCAGGGTTTGATTCTCACATGGCGCAATTGGCTAGGTTTAAAATGGCCCACAAGGGGACTTAGCCTAGTACTAATCTATGAACCTATGAACCTATGAATTGAGGCTTCTTGATTGCTGGGCCAGTGCATGGGCATCACATCCTGCCATAAACAAACTCTACAACAGAAGGAGGAAACTGATGTGGAATAAAGTGAAATCCCAAGACTGGAAAACTCCCTTATCAGCCTCAACATAAAGCTGAGATCCCTCATCAAATCCTCTAAAGCTAGCTATGAAAACAGAAATGCAGCAGATAGTAAAGACAACCACAATGCTTTCTATAGTTATGTAAATAATCTCCATGGCAATATCCACATTTACTCTGAGCTACTGCACAATGGTACCTTCTATACCGAGCCAACAGATATTGCCAATATACTGGCCAACAGATTCAGTGCCAACTTTACCCCTCCCCCCAAGGGACCAGTCACAATACCATTAGATTGCTAGGCAGCCAGTATTACTGTGGCACAGGTTAAAACAGCACTGTCCAAAGCCAAGAATACAGCTTCTATGGGACCTGACAATATCCCTGGCTGTGTTCTACATGAACTACAGAGTGAACTGGCACCTCACCTGTGTGCCCTGTTCAATCACAGCCTCACCTCAGGCTTTGTCCTTACTGAATGGCACACTGTTACAGTCATCCCTCTCCACAAAGGAGGAGAGACTACAAACCCTGACAAGGCTGATATGTAAAGCTATGGAATGCATCATCATGGACCTAATAAACAAGGATATATGGAATCTTCAAACTCTGGATCCCACACAGTTTGGTTTTGTGAAGGGTAGATCATGCCTGCTCAACTTGATTGACTTCTTTGAGTCAGTCACCAGAGCTGTGGATGAAGGCAAGGTGGTTCATACAGCCTACCTTGATCTGGCCAAGGCCTTTGATACCATTCCCCACTCAGGAATCATAGACAAACTCACTAAGCTAGGCATCAACCCCAATATCACTAGGTGGCTTACAAACTGGCTCACAGATGGAACCCACAGTGTGAAAGTAGCTGACTCCAAGTCAGACTGCCGAACAGTCACGAGTGGAGTCCCATAGGGATCAGTCCTGGGTCCTCTCCTGTCTGGTATCTACTTCTCAGACGTCCAGGCCAACATGAAAGGACTCTGGCTAACAACGTTTGCAGACAATTGTAAGTTAGGAGCCATTATAAACTCTCCAAGTGATGTTGACATCCTACAAAAAGGCTTCACTGAGACCAGCAACTGATGTCAGAACCATGGCCTTAAGCTCATTGCCAAAATATGTGTTGTCATCCCCTTTGGGAAAAACCTGGTTCCCATGAATTACCATATTGATGGTAGCCCACCGAACACAGAAGGCATTATAAGAGATATGGGAACACAGGTTAAGAGCAACCTCTCTTTTGACCACCACATTGCCACTGTGATCAGAAAGTCCTTCTATGTGGCACATCTCATTACTAAGGGTTTTGGATCCAGGAAGAAAGAGATCATTGTCTCCCTCTACTCTTCCTTCATTAGGCCAGTTATCGAGTACAACGGCCCATTTGGCATGTACCTCACTAGACACCTGCAACAACTGGAGAGGCCACAAAAGTACCTCACAAAGAGGATCTTAGGCCTTAAACTCTTGTCCTGTATGGACAGACTCAAAATATTTCAACTATACTCTGTCTAATACTGCTTACTTAGAGGCGATCTCTGCCTGACTTACAAAGCCATGTCTGACCCAGCTCTGTTAGAAATGCTACATCTAAAGAAATCTCAATCCCTCCACACCACATGTTCCAGAGACCTCAACTTCATTACCACAATCAACAAAACGTGCTGGAGGGACAGGTTAATAACCTAGACACTGCCTGTGCTATGGAATATACTTCCCATACATGTCAAACAGAGCACCTCACTGGACCTCTTGAAGAGAAATCTTGATGAGTGGATGGGAAATAGAAAATTCACCCCAGGGATCACTCCAGTGGCTCTACTCGACAGAAACACTGGGAACTAAGATCAGGTGCCATGATGCCAGGGTAATCCTATGGGCTAGGCTTGTAAAGGCTCCAGGGCCATTAGCCTAGTACACACCTATGAACCTATGTGGCTGAGTCAGGTATGGAAATGAGGTACATAAGGAAAGCTGGTGGTGGAATGCAGAAGTCTAGGAAGTCATCAAAAGAAAGAATGAGATAGAAAAGACCAACCAGGCTAGGAAGGAATACTGATTGGCTAGCAAAGAAGCTAAGAAAGTAGTTGCAATAGCAAAGAATAGGGCATCAGAGGCACTTTACCAACTTCTGGAAAGTGACTCAGTACGTGACACAAAGAAACTATATCAGGTTGCAAGGCAAAGACAGAAAGATAAAGAAGATAGTAAGACACTCTTCATAAGAGATGGCAGTAACAACCTGCTCACCAGCCCACAGGACATCAAAGGCAGATGGAAGGATTATTTTCAGCAACTTCTGAATGAAGAAAACTCCACAGAAGCTGCACTGCCCCAGAAACAATCTACAATGAGAGGAGAAGAAGAGGAGCCCAGCCTAGAAGAAGTAAGAGCAGCACTAAGGAAAATGAAGTCAGGAAAAGCAGTAGGCACAGATGAAGTCACAGCAGATATGATAAAGATGCTGGGTGAGATAGTGGAGAAATGGCTCCTGAGGGTTCTCATAGCAGTGAGGAGAGAAAGGCATATCCCAGATAACGGGAGAATAAGCATATTTGTGCCAGTGTAGAAAGAACAAAGGGGACATCCACAACTCTGGGCAGTACAGAGGGATCAAACTCCTATCACATTGCATGAAAGTTCTAGACAGGGTGATTGATAAATGTATACGCAGAGTAGTAGAATGTAAGATGGGAGATGAGCAGTTCAGATTCAGATCAGAATGCAGCACAACTGACCTGATGTTTGCAGTGAGACAGATAGTTGAGAAGACGCTATAGATGAGGGAAGAGCCCAACCCCCATTCCTAGACTTGGAGAAAGGATATGATAAGGTCCCAAGAAAGCTGATCTGGGCAGTACTGTGCTGGTTCAAAGTCCCAGAAACATTGGTAGAATTAGTGCAGGCTATATACAAGGACTCAAGTAAGAACAGTGTTTGGCCTCACAGAGGGATCCCAGTGGTAGTGGATGAACACCAGGGTTCAGCTCTGAGCCCACTGGATGATCAAGATGGCTGCCGACTAGTTTAGTCCCTACTCCTTGAGCTCCTCACAGCTATTTAACTTTTGTTTTTTTTACAACTTTATACCAATCTTTTTCCTCAGTTTTTTTTTACTAAAAGATTTTATAAATCTTTTACTACAATTTGGATTATTTTTTACTCTGGACTTCTTATCCTGGGATTTATTTTACCTCAGAACAATTTTGTTCTCTCTGCTGCTGGGACACCTGCTGCTCCAGTCTATTCCTGGTTCCTGAAATCCTGTCAATTGCAGTTCATCTCTGGGCATGGCTACAAAATCCGACTCCATGGTGACTCAGCCTACAAAGGCCAAATTTTCTTCAATGCTCTCTCCTGAAAAAGATTCCAGTTCAAAAAGACTAAGGACATCTAAACAACCTACTGAAACTTCCAAAGTAAGTAATAAAGACTTAAATGATTCAAATTTCCTTTTAGACAAACTAAAAGTAGCATTAAAGCCTATCCAAAGTGCTATCCAAAACTTTTCAGAACAATTTGCTGACTTTAGTAAAACTTTAAAGCAAATAAATGATAGAATGGATATGATTGAAAACAGAAATTCAGCTTTAGAGTTAAAAACAGATTCATTGGAAAGTGACCTTAAGTCTAAAGATAAGATTATTTCTGATATACAAGCTAAACTGTTGGATTTGGAGGCCAGGAGTCGAAGAAATAACATCATTATTCGTGTTTTGCCTGAATCTTATGACAATAAAAAATTGCTATTTGTGACTAAGAATATCTTTGAAACATTGTTAAACTGTGAAACATCTTCAAAGTCTATAATTGTAGAGAGAGCACATAGAGCATTACGTGCAAAGCAAGATTCTTCCACACCAAGGATTATTTATACTAAGTTACTAAACTTTCAGGATACTTTCCAGATCCTGGAAACAGCTAAAACTAAAAAACAGTTCATATGGAAGTCTCACAAACTATCTTTTTCCCAAGATCTTCCTTCTCAAATTAAACTAAATAGACAAAAACTTGCCCCTATTGTGCTGACTTGATAAAAAGAGGGATAAGATTTCGTATGTCCTATCCAAATACTTTGTCTTTTACAGTTAATGACAAAAGATTTGTGTGCTCAGACCCCAAAGATGCTAAAGACATTTTTCTTAAAACATTTAAAAAGCTTCCTGACACTGTATCATAATATGTTACTGTCAATGGAATACAAAAGTGTTATTTTTCAGACAATATTTATAATATAGGATGTACATGTCTGTTATGATCTAATCCTATTTCACTTCAATAACTTATTTTGAATTTATTTTGTTTTAATTCTGATAAGTTTTAAATAATATTGTGCTATGACAGGCTTTCCAGATTTATAGATTTACTATAAGTGCTAAAAACAGTCAAATAGCTATGTTTCTTTCATTTCCTTGCTTTGTGTGAAGGCAGTATACTAGTTTTTTTTTAAAAGCTTTTAAATTACAGTCCCCTGTGTCAGTTATAAGATTTATGGAGGGAGAAACCACGCCTCGAGACTCTTGAAGGAAAATCTTCTGCTCATAGCTTCAGCTGCTGTTCTACATGATCGCACCCACTACAGACTCTCTGAGATGGATGGTGATGTCATCATTTGTTGAAAGCACGACAGCTTCATACACAATTGCTTGTTTTCAGCATGTATTCAGTATCAGGAATGTTTTATTAGGACTTTCTATCATTTACAGTGTTCCTCTTCACAAGTTTAAGGATGTTTTAAGTTTAAATATGTCTTTCTCACACGTTACATTCAGCGATTCTATATATGTCTCTCTCGCTCCAAAGCGAGCAGTTACCTTCATGCATTAGGATGGAAATTGTTCTTGAAACAAATGAACAGGTTAGTTTCATTTATTACAATTACAGAAAATGGGTAAAGAAGAGAACATATATTTTCCTACAAAATGTTGTTTTTTATGTTATCTTGAAAGATGTCAAAATGTTTAAATAGACAAGTATTACACTGTACACCTGTTCATTTGAGAAATTCATGCATTTTTTTTCAGAAGCTTGATTAGGGAGCTGCAGTTGGTGGTTTTGTTATAGAAAGCCTTTACACAAATGTAATGCTTGGAATGGATATCTTTAAATGTTATTAGCAAAACTTACCTGTCTATATTTAAACTCCTTGATTTTTTGAGTTTAGCCTACTTGTTTTTGTTCTATTTAGATGTTATAATGAGTATATTTATGAACACTGTGTTTTTACATCCTGTTTGCTGTATTGCTTTTATATTTTAGAAGGACAGTTTAACTATATAATTTAACAGAGCCATTAGTATAAGTATTCTAAAATTTATTTAAATTCATATGAAAGTACATTAATATTCATTTAATCTAGTGTACATACTGTAGTTTAAGGTACTATCCAATAGTTCTTATTTGTATTTATCTTTGAACATTAGATGGCAAAACCTATTCAATTTATAATATATCATTGTGAGCAGATGCTATATTACTGCTATTTAGACAGTTAGCTTACATCTATATTGAATTGTTTTTAGAGTATGGTCGCTTGGAGGACAGTTTATGCTTTATTTGAACTATAGTTAAATGCTCATTCTATAGTTATTTGAGTTTTTTATTACACTTATTGTCTATTTGACTACTGGGAAAAAGTTACTAAGCATTAAAGAGTGTTTATTGGATAGTACATGATTTTATCTGTTTAGCAATGTTTATGGCTTTTTATATATATGTATATCTAAAACATCACCTTATATATGATACAACTATCCCTAGATTTCTCACTGTTTTGTTTACATATATGATAGTGTTATTAGATGGGTTTCTTTATATTTATTTACATTACCTAACATATGTTCTGTTTTAATTGTAATACTTGTTATGCCGTATTGTTTTAGTTAATCAAAATTTATTCTATTTTTTCTTCTTTGAAATACTTGAGGAAATGCATTTAATCACTATAATTTTTACTTAATAATAGGAGCTTTTAGCTTAGTATTTCAAGTAGGGATTGAGTATGTTGGACATCTTGAATTTAGTTAGTCTTGTATATAGTTTTAGTAGTATTACTCTGGTTTTAATTTGTGTTAGGCTTCCTTTGAGCAATTTTTATATTAATCCGATGTTATTATTATTTATAATTACAACTTCTATCTTATTCACTTCTGACCTTCCTTTATCACAGGGTGATTGGTGGGTAGGCACTAGGGTTAGGATAAAGGATATTAATATACATTTTATTGCTCTTGAAAAATGTTTTTTCTTTATTTTTCAGCAAATGATATTTGTTGACCTGATTGCATATTCAAATGCTGCTTTTTCTTTTTTTCTTTTTAAAGTATTATTGGATTTTTACTTTGAGTTCACCTTTATAGCATCAATAATGATTGTATGCCTTGAATATGCCAGTTGATATAATATTGGATTCTTGGAATGTTAGAGGTATTCAAGGCAAAGCCAAAAAGTCATTATTATTTCATTTGATTTTTAAGTCACAGGCAAATATTTGTTTTATTCAAGAGACCCATATTCGTCTTGATTGGAATAAAGAGAGAAATAAAAATGGATCAAAAGATAGTAGCTTCAGGTGACTCATCTAATTCCAGAGGAGTAGCTATAATCATTAAACAAAAATTCCTGGGGAACATTATTGATGAGAAATTTGATAATGAGGGGAGATGGTGCTTATTTACCACTTCTATTGTTGGTCTGGACAAACCTCTTTTAGTCTTAAACTTATATGGCCCATGTAATTCACAACATTTGTTCATTTTAAAATTTATAATATTCTCACATCCTATAAAGACCACCATATTATAGTGGGTGGTGACTGGAACACAGTAATAAATCCAGTAATTGATCGATTCCGTTCCACTGTTACTTATAATTATCAATCTACTATGGCCCTTAATGATTTGATGACGGAATATAATTTAATTGATCCACTTCACAATGTTAAAGTCTTAAATAAGAATGATATCTATACTTATTACTCCAAGTGTTACCGTTCGTGGTCCAGATTGGATTTCTTTCTAATTTCTGATTATATCTCAAAATATATTTTGGATTTTAACATTGAACCTAGATTCTTTTCGGACCATTCAAGAATCTCACTAAAATTAAACATAAACTCTAATATTAAAAATAAAATTGACTTTAATAAGTGGTCTTTAAATAATAATTTACTGCTAAATGAAGATATTTGCAAACAATGTTCAGAAATATTACAGGAAATGGAAAATAACCTGGGGTCATCAGACATTCCTTATGACATACAATGGGCTGCATGTAAAGTGAGATTAAGAGGATTATTTATTAATAAAGCAGCTTTTTTCAAAAAGCAATGCTTTAAGAAAGAGGAGTTCTTAAAATCTAGAATTTTTTCCTTGGAAAATCATCTTAGACTGAATCATGACCCTACTATAGAAAAACAAATTCTCGACTGTCAGAAAGATTTAATTTTGCTTCACCAAAATAATCTCTCTTTAGCTGAACAAAAATTACTTGCCTCATATTCAGAATGGGCCCAGGTTCCTTCTAAATTATTAGCGAGAATTATTAAAGTTAATTTTGAAAGACCAAAAATCTCATCTTTATCTTATAAAAATAAATTATATAACACGGATGAAGAGATAATTCAGCTATTCACTTCTCTCTATACTGATTTGTATTCAGGTTCTTCTAATTCAGTTAATGATAATCACTTAAAAATCTTTTTAAATTCTCTACATTTCCCTAAATTAAATGATAGTCAACAAAAATTACTTTCTGCTCCTATATCGTTACAAGAAATCTCGGATTCAATTGATAATCTTAATTTGGGAAAATCTCCTGGTCCAGATGGTTTTACTCCAGAATTTTTCAAAACTTTCAATTTGGTAATTCTTCCCTTTCTTCTCAAAGTATATAATCATATAAGAGTTAACGATATCTCAGATATTCATTGGAATACATCTAAAACCATCCTAATTCTAAAAAATAATAAAGAAAAATCTGACCCAATAAATTATAGACCCATTTCTTTAATAAACGTAGATATTAAGATTTTATCATCTATTTTGGCTAACAGATTGAAACAGATTTTACCCTCAATTATTTCCCTAGATCAATCAGGTTTTATGTCCCACAGACATGCTTGGGATAATACTCTGTCCTTAGAGTCTATCATTCATCTCATTAAAAAAAAATTCAAACCCTATATATGCTCTGATCATTGATGCATCAAATGCCTTTGACAGAGTCTGTTGGAACTTTCTCTTTCAAACTATGTCATGTTACAATATTCCTTTATTCTTTATAAATTTTTTAAAAGTTTTATACAAAGATATGTTTACTAGACTTTACATTAATGGTCAATTTTCTTCTCCTATAAAGATTACCAGAGGAACAAGACAGGGTTGTCCATTGTCTCCCTTTCTTTTTAACATTTATTTAGAACCTTTGTTGTTGTATATTATTCAAAATACTTTTCATAATATCCCCAGAATTCTTAATACCAAAATTCATTTTTCAGCTTTCGCTGATGATCTAGTTATTTACTTCCAAACTCCATTATCTGATTATAGAAAAATAACAAACTCCATTGATTACTTCTCTTGGTTTCAATTATCTTTTAAATTCTTCTAAAACTCATATCTTTCCCTTAAATCACTTAGCACATAAATCATTTTTGTTTTCAGATCATCATTTTCAGTTTACTTATAGTATAAAATATTTAGGTATCAATTTAGAACACAATAATAAATCTTCTTTTCAAAATAACATCAATAAAGTATGGAACTCAATATTATCTGATATGGACAGATGGAAACATCTAAACCTTTCACTTTTATCAAAGGCGGCCATAATTAAAATGAACATTCTGCCTAAATTCCTTTACCAGTTCACATCATCTGATCAGATAATTCCAAAATCTTTTTGAGTCTGTAAATAAAGCTTTGGCAAAATTTTTATGGTTCCCTAAATCTGTTAGAATTTCCTATTCCAGATTGTCAATTTTGAAGGACAATGGTGGTTTAGGCCTTCCTAATCTATATCTCTATTATTTGATTGTCTCATCTAATAAACTTCTCACCATATCTAATTTCAAGAATATTTCTTATACAAATCATTCTTTATGGATAAAATTATGGTACAATTACATCATTTCAAAAAATATAAATCCAGAAGCTATTCCTTTTATCTCTTTGGATAGTTTATTTATTAAAAATATGTCTACTGTAATTAAACAAAAGATTAGAGCCTTCCAAACCTTACTCAAACTATGTAATCTAGAAAAGATTTCTCACTTTATTCAACCAATTCATCTAAACCCAAATATAGTGATAGACAACAAACCCTTTAACTTAACAAAATATCCTTTAATAAAAAATTTAAAAGTTAGAGATGTTTTGAAATATCTTGACTTATCTTTACCCGATTGGCGTAAAATTTTGAAAGTAAATTGGAACTATTCACCAATCCTTAGTCAACTAAGAGTAATAATTAAAAACAAGTTTTTATGTTTAGACCACATAGAACTACAAATGAAAAACCTCGACACGATTATCAAAATACTTTCCTCATCAGATAAAATGCTCTCAAACTCTTATAAGTTAATCAATAGCTTAATAATGGACCATAATTGTCTTTTATCAAATGTTTGGTTAAGTTATAACTCCCAATTGTCAGAGTGTCAGAAACTTTTGGCCATTAGATATACAAAGGAATTTATCCCTTTTAAAAAATTATCATATATACAATTAATGATTAATAATGACGCCTAATATACCCCATACAAATTAAATAAATTTAACCCAAGTAAATCCCCATCATGTTCATGTTGTTCTCACCCCCAAGCAGACCTTCTACATATCTTATGGTATTGTCATTTTTCTCACAGATTATGGACCTCTTTGAAAGTCAGATTGCAGAAAATGGGGTACCAAAAGTCTACATTGTCCTGGGAACTTGCTATTCTTCATATTCCATTAATTCATCTTTCAAAATTAGATATTCATGTTATCATTTTTATTTGCTCATTACTAAAACTTTACATAATACAAAATTGGCTGGATCGAACCAAACTAAATTGGGTTACTTTCCAGAAAATGGCTTTTTCATATATTGATGCTCAAAGGCACTTAGTTAGAAGTCCAAAAAAAGCATTAAAAAGTTAGTGTTAGAAAAAGTCTTAAATATAATAAATAGTTAATGTTAAAAAATTTTTTTTTTTTTCCAGGTTGCCTAACTTGTATATAGTGTACATATTGCGTATTGCTTTATTACTTAATAATATGTTAAATCTCCTGAAGGATTGTTTTCTCATCTATGAGTCGAAATGTGTTTATTTATACCTACTGTTCATGTATAAAACTTCTAACTGTCTTGTTATTTATATATTTAATAAAAAATTTTTTGAGAAAAAAAAAAAGCTCTGAGCCCACTGCTGTTCAAATTGGTGATGGACTACATTAGCAAACAGGTAGGAGGGGACAGATCAATAAAGTTGCTGTATGCATATGATGTGGCATTACAGGCAGACTGAGCACAAACTCCAACAAAGTATAGAGCAATGGAATGCAAAACTGAAGGCACATGGGATGAAACTAAGCACAGATAAGACAGTGATAATGGCAGCAAACTACGAAAATCAGAAGAATATGAGAATTGAGATAGAAGGGAATATAGTGCAACAGGTAAATAGCTTCAAGTATCTGGGAGGGGTGGTTGAGGAGAAGGGAAGTCTGAATGAAGAGGTAAAAGCTAGAATCAGAGGGGCTGCAGCCAACTGGCATGGAGTGTCAGGTGTAGTCTATGACAGAAGAATGCCAAAGAAGTTGAAAAGTAAGGTGTACAATACAATACTTTATGGTACAGAAAGCTGGGCAGTAAAGGCAGAGCAGATGAAGAAGCTAGAGGTGATGGAAATGAAGTGTCAGAGAAGGGTAGTAGGATGCACTCTGCGGGATAGATGAAGAAATGAGGATATAAGAGCAGAAGCCAAAGTAGCTCCAATTGCAGAAAAGATCAAAGAGAATAGATTACGGTGGTTTGGACATGTGCAGAAAAGCAGAAGACAATCTGGTGAAGAAGATTTGGGACAGACAGGAAGAAGTTAAAAGGAAACAAGGATGTCCATCAAAGACATGGATGGATTGTGTGAATGAAGATGTGCGACAGTAAGGTATGAGTGTCGAAGACGGCAGGAGTGTGACATTGAATCTAGAGAGATGGAGACAATTAACACCATTCCCCAATTCCATGTAGAAAATGGGAAAAATTGGGCTGATGATGATGATGTTAGGTACAACTTCTAAATACCATTGTGGTATTTCTTTTTTGTTATACACCATTCTTGTAAAGACATAAAAAGAATGTTAAAATGACAAAGGTACCACTACGAGATTTTATTCCAAAGATAAGCGCTTTCATCTTAAAAGTAACAAGACTTCACCAGATAATACACCATTAGAACCCACCATTTAAATACACTATATCAGTCACAAGATTAACACACCCCATCTTCATTCTTAAAAAAATTAAAGGGCTTTTGTACAAACCCACAGTGCTACTTATAAGTAGCTAAGCAAAAATGCTTAAAAACATAAAAGCAACAGAAAATAAAACATATTCCCCCCAGAAATATAGTAGCATTAGCTGTTCATATTATTAATACAATACTTTAATCATCTTGACAGTGCTTTCAGTTTTAACAGACAAGCTATGGATGTATAGTCATTCAAGTCTGGCCAGCTAACTGCATTAAGATATGATTGCCAGTACAGTTCTCTTTTTTGATAAAAGTAATCGTCATGGTTCCCCCCTTTTTATTGCATACTACTCTCTCCAAAATTGTAAACTTAAATGCATGGCCTAGATTTTCCTGTATATGCTTAAACGGAGCATTCATTGTTTTTCCCTTCTTTATTTCATAAATGTGCCCATAGATTTTGTCTTTTAATTTACGCTGTGTTTTTCCCATATAAAATCTGGGGTATGTTTGACATGGTGCTACATACACAACTCCTGTGCCATCACAATTACATTTTCCTAGAATACTAAAATTTTGTGCATTAATAGTAAAACCTTCTCCTATTTTTGTTGAATTTACAATCATTGCAATGCCCACACTTATCATGGGGTTCCTGTAAGGTGTATTTACCTTTTCTTTCTCAAAAATGTTTTCCAAACTGGTATCTTTCCTATATACTATGAAGAGATTCTCATCCATGCTATCCTTCACCAAAGCATCTCCCTTCATTATAGATCAATTTTTATTAAGTATCCAAGCTATAATCTCACTATCAACAGTAAAAATAGTAATAAGGGAATTCCTATATTCCTGTCTTCCCTGATTAGTATTACGTTCCATAAGTGCCCCTTCATCATAATTTTTGCTGTTATTTAATATAGGGACAAAACAATTATTGTCCTTTTTTGGTGACTTCATCCATTAAGTTGTTCAACATTGTTTCTGGATATCCTCTCTTACTAAACATTTCTTTAAATAGATTACATTTTTCTATGAAATATATATCCAGAGTGATCATCCGAGCTGCTAGTACAAATTATCCTTTGACTATGGCTCTTTTTTGTGTCATTGGGTAGACACTAACGAAATGTAGGAAAGCATCTGAGAATGTAAGTTTCCTATAAATTCATGAGATATATCTTTTATTCATCCTATCTTTTTCAAGCAACACATCTAAGTATGCTATTTTGTCTTCCCCTATTTCATGTGTAAATCTTAGAAATCTTAGTGCTCTTATTGATATAGTGGAGAAAAGATGTTAGTTTTTATTTGTTATCTTTCCATATTATAAAGACATCATCCAGATACCTTGTATAAATCCTGCAGGAATCCATATATTCATTGCCAAATAAAATATTGTATTCCCACTGGATCATTACTAAATTAGCAAAAAGTGATCCCCAGGCAAATCCCTTTGCCACCCCCTTCTTTTGTAAGAAATATTTCCCATCAAAAAATATACAGTACTTTTTTAACACTGTCTAACAATAACTCATATAAATGTATTTGTTCCTGCTTCACAGTTTAATAAACTAATAATCTTAAAACCATTCTAGTCCAACCTCATGTGGTATGACAGTGTACAAGTCCTTAAATATCCGATGCTATCGGAATGTCCTCATCTTTATGCTCTTAAGTCATTGACGTTTCTTAAAAAAGCCCATGAGCCCTTACAGACGTCTATTTTGTTCCATTAGATATTCCAACTTTTCGTCAAGATATTTTGCAAAAGCATAAGTAATGGACCCCGGGCATCAACTATTGGAAGCATGGGTGGATTATTAATATCTTTAAGGATTTTTGACACACCAACAATTGTTGGTATCATGGGGGTTGCAATGTTTAAGTAATTAAATTCATCTATATTAATCTGTTGTTCAGTGAACATGTCATTTAATTGGACTCTGATTTTTATCATATGCTATGTTGATTTAATTCTTGGAAGCTTGTCTGTAAGTCTTTTCCATTAAAATCTGGAACATTCTATGTATGTAATCCATTTTATCCATCCTGATAGTCAGCCTGCTGCCCCGGAAAATGTGTACAGGATATATAAAATTCCTCAGTCTTTTAAGCCTTTACACACTCTTCCCATTCTTGACCCAGCAGCTATAGCTTTAGTTAATCCTACCTCTGCTAACATTCAGTTAATTCCAATCCTACTCTTTCTGATAAGGATGGGAAGATTATTGATAAGTATGGGAAAAAAGTGTATGCTTTTGCAACTTTGATTTTCAGAATTTTGAATTATCAGTCTCATATGTTAAAGTCTGTGCTGACTATGTGTGAAAGTATGAGGAATATTTTGTCTGCAGTTTCTTCTTGTAAGGAAAACTCTGCTTTAAATAATTTTGTTTATTGTATTGTACAAGTTACTACTAATTGTTTACAGAGTGTACATTATTCTTGTGATACTTTTCAAGGGTGTTGGCCATGGCTACTGTGCTGAGGAAGTTTGTCTGGCTTCATTCTCAAAACCTCCCAGATGATGTTAAAAATGATATATTAAATTTTCCTTTGGACAGAGATTTAGTTTTTGTCCCCTTTGCTACAGAGGTTATCAAAAAGTGTGTTGAGAAAGGTAAGCTGACACTGGGAATCTCTTAAGATTTTTCACCTGTCCTTTTCCAAGTTTTTTAAGGGATTCTCTGACTCCTCATAAATTTTTGGCAAAAAAATAAACAGTCTCAAATGAAATACAGGTAAACAGATGTTTAAGAAGAAATGGCAAGGAGGTTTAAAACCAATTCAAGAACTACCCAAAACAAGGGGCAGTCCAATAAGTCAGAATGACTATTTAAGGGACTTTGTGCTTCCCTCCAACCCTGGCAGTTCCTTTTTTTACTTAGAGAAAGTCTGAATCTCCACGTTTCTGTTTGGCAACAGATAGTTTCAGGCAAATGGGTGCTGTAGATCATTCATCAAGATTACAATGGCAGTGGGATGATATTCCTCCTTTCCAGGGGGTAATCCCTCAACCACTAGTCCAGACTATTTTATTTCCACCTGTCCTTCATTACATGCTGTCCCATGGACTGATTGAATCAGTTCCAACTTCACAGATGGGAAAAGGTTTTTGTTCAGGGATGTTTTTAGTGCCAAATAAAGAAAATGTTTGTAGACCAGTTCTGGAGCTTTCTTTCTTAAACCTGTCTTGTGAAAGTACCCAAGTTTAAAATGCTGTCACTTCACAACCAGTTACCTCTTCTTCCTCATTCATGTTTCCTAATAATTCTAGATTTAAAAAGATGCCTATCATCGCATACATATTTTCCAGACTTCAGGTGTTCTTAAAGCTTCTTTGTGTCTGGATCAGATTATCAGTTCTCTGTCTTACCCACTGCACAAAGAGCGTTCACAAAGTGTGTAGCTCCAGTTATAGCTCATTGCAGACAACAGGGTATCCACATTTTTTCCATATTTAGATGACTTACTTATCCTTGCAGATCCTTTTTTAAAATGTCAGAAATCTCTCTCTTGGGTGAGAGATTTCTTGCACAAGCTGGGATTTCAAGAGAACATTCAAAAGTCTTTTTTGTGTCCTTCATGCAGGATTGTGTTTTTCTGCTCTTCACTTGAAGCTGTGGGGTTGGGACTGACACAGGGCACTGACTAAGCCAGCCACGCATCTGCCGAGAAGAGTATCTGAGTTGCAAGCTCTTATGGTGAGTCATCCTTACCTCATTTTCCAGAAGGACAGGGTTTCTTAGAGAGATAATCTTTCTTTCTTTTGTCTGAAGTTGCATCTGAGTTTGAGTTAATCCCAACTATCCATCGCCCTGTTTTCTTCCCTGAACTTTAAAATGAGGAAGAAGGGATACTCCAGACCTTGGATGTCACAGAGTACTATACTGACAGAACTAAATCTTTCAGATCTTTAGGACAATTGTTCATTACCTGTGAAGGTAAGAAGAAGGGACGTGTTTCAAACCAGACCATTTCTAAATGATTGTTTAAGGCTATTACATTTTGTTACACTCACCACAACAAAACTATTCTAGGCATGGTCAGTGCAAACTCTATCAGGGACTTGACTTCATCTATGGCTTTTTGGAAAGGGTAGTATTCTAGAAGTATTCTAGAAGCTGAAACTTGGTCTTTTCTTCATACTTTTGCAAAGTACTATAAGCTTGATTCCTCCTCTAGGTCTATATCAGGCTTAGCTAGGACCATTCCCCAGGGGCTTTTGAACTCCTTCCACCTCCCAAAATTTGTAAGCTATGATAATTTACCTATATAGGTTAGGCTGCTCTAGCAGTGATCAGTATGAAGAACATAGTGCAGTTGTGTAAGTAAATGTACCATAACGGTAGATTTTCGAATGATTACTGGGCAGTAGCCACTCCCTTCCTCCATCCCCTTGCTTTTTGGAATTTTGCTTATGCCATGGTGTGAATATTTGCTTTTTTGTTGTTCCCAGCAATGACCTTTCAGGTCTCACCCCCCTCCTTTTTGGTATGAAAGTTCTGAAGGGCATGGCACCCAAACTTGTCTTTTTAATTAGCTCAGCTCGCGCTGACGAATGGTTTGGGTGTGAGGAAGGTGCCTTGAAGCTTTGGAAGCTGTCCAGCTATTTTATCCTTTCAGGATGTAAGTCATTTAGCTGCCGCAGTGATCATTTGAGCATCTACTATTATGGAAATTTTACTTAAACAACTATCTTTTTTCTCTCCAGATGAAGCTTCCACATTTTTTTCAACAGTGGCTCCTGCTTTTGGACAAAACATTAATTACACAATAAAAGAGTAAGATTAAAAAAGTCAATCTCACCTTCAAGGGTGATTGTTGGGTAAAAATCCAAGGGCAAATAGAATCTCCTCTCACCAATTTGTTAAGGGAGTCCAGATTATAGTCCTTACTTAACCAAACAACCACTGCTTTTCAATTAGCAGCTTAGCTCAGAACACCCATCATCAACAGTTACCTCCTGCTTCAAGACAAGTCAGACAGAAAAGATCCAGGAAGAATTTGTGAGTGCCCATCCAGCAGTCTGTATTAGTCTTGAATGTAGATATGGTATTCTATTTTGCTTAATATGTAGGGGGTTCTTTATTCCATTGGTAGGGAATACACAAGGGTAAGAACCTGTTGTTTCAATGTGTCCTATTTATTTGTTGACAGTGATTGAGGTCCTTTGTACATGATTTTGAAGAACTATTTGTTCTATAAGGATGTGGTCTGTCTAAGTGGATACAGTCTTTTATGGCTTCTAAGGCCAAACATAGATCACCATGAAGGAGCCTATAGGAAATAGAAAACAAGAAGAGTATAACTAGTCAGTCTGGATAACTAAAGTACTTGAGGCTTGTCATTTTTTTGGTTAGGAACACCTGAGGTCTCTCCAGTTGACTGATGTGTTTTATTAGTACATACCAAAGGGGTATTATATTAAAAAAATGGGGCAGATATGAGATCAATACAGTGGGGTTATGACTTTTCTGGGTCTGGAGGAGATGTCTTTGGTAATTAGTTGGGCTTTGGATATTAGTTGGGCAAAACAGAAGAATTTTCTAACTGTAATTGAGACATCATGATTAAAGGACCAGGAGTCATCCACAAGACTACTTTGGTCTCTAATGATAGTGTCATACTTAAGGGGGTGTGCCATCTATTTAGTTTAATCAGGAATTATTTATTTTCCCTAAATGGACTGTTGCATTTTTGTATTTAGTCTGACACCATTGTCCTTGCATCTGTTGTTTACATAGCCTAGACCATCCTGGACTACCTTCACATTGTTGAGTGTTTTAAATAAAACCTCATAGTTAACAATCATCAGCAAATTTTGTTAACCAAACAAAACAGGGATACTGGTCTGTAGATTAGAGAAATAAATGCCAAGCAGAAGAGGGATCAACACTGTGCTCCAAGAAACCCCCATGTGTGACATCTTTACTTACCAATGTGGTACCTGCTGTTGTAACTACATGCAATCTGTACAACAAACAATTTGTTATCTCCCTTTATGCATATGGATTGAAGTTTAGTTTTTGCCAGCTTGTCAAGAATGCCTGCACTGGGGATAGTACTGAGTGACTTTAACAGAGCCAAGCATACTGTTTGTACTGCATAACAATCATCAGTTTCTTGAGTTACCCTTTCAATGAAATTTAAAAGGTTAAGCAAGCATAGCCTACTTTTGACAAAACCAAGTCGATATGGATCCAGGTCTAACAGAATATCAATGTCTAGGTTTATGATGTCAGAAATGATATGTTCCATGGCTTTACAAAATGGCTAGTAAGACTAATGGGTCTATAAATACCAGGGTTAGCTTTTGGACTTATCTCATGTAGAAACATCACAGTGACTGATCTCCAGGCTTTAGGAACATAGCCCATTGCAAGACTCGGGTTAAAGAAGTAGCCTTCATCTTAAGTTTTTTATTTGCTCCTATGGACATTGTCGGTTCCTGTGCATCTACATTCCTATGCTCAGTGACAGTTGGTGAGCCATTCAGTCTTGTAAACATATTTTCACTTTTGTTTTGCTTTCTTTCTCATAAATTCCAGTGATCACACCAATGAATTGATCATGATTTACAAGTAGATCTCTATGGCAGGATCTGTATCTTAACAGTAAGAAAAAGTCTTATGGAGAAAATATTCATCCATTTATTCTTGAAATTCTGAATTTGTAACCTTAAACATCATGTTTAACACATTGAAATTGAATTTGTTTTTTTACATAAAAAAGTGTTCACATGTATCATTGTGCATGTGAACATTGTTTTTTGTAAAAACAAAAGTTGATTTCTAGCAATTTGTTTAGAAAAGTAGAATTAAAAAAAGCCTCCAAACATGAAGTCTAAGACACCCCTGCCACATTAATGGCATGAATATTAACATGCCATCAGGAGACATGGAGCCAAGTTTAATTACAGTGAACTACCATGACTACATACTTGTGATACAAATATTTAATTGCTGATATTGTATTACTGTAGTCAAAAGCAGGACAGGTCAACTCAGAGTCAGGTCATAGTCAAATGGGGGCCTAGGCAGTATAGGATCCACCTCCTCCCTCAGCCATTCCAGTGTCCCATTACTTGGCTGTCTCTCCCCAGTAAATAATAAGCACTGTTCAACCCTGTCAGTGTACATACTATTTTCTTCTTTAATTTTACAGTGCTTCAGAGATTTGATTTAATCCTTTATTTCAAATTTTATAACGCAAACATTGACGGCTTTTGCTAATGAAAACAAAACTAAATACTGTTGCACTGAAAACAGACTTAGCACTGAAAGTCACATTCACTGAAACTGTATCTGGCCACTGGAGGATTATGTGTACATTTACATCCACAGACATTCCCCAAACCCAGCAATTAAAGCTACATTGTTAACTAAATCTTTACCAGATGTTGGTGTCAAAAAATTAACAATAACATTTCAAATTTGTTTCCCACAAACACACAGTAGCCAAAATATTCCAGTTTAATTCTCACACATGCGTATACACACACACACTCACACACACACACACACACACACACACACACACACACACACACACACACACACACACACACACACACACACACACACACACACACACACTAGTGCCACAAAGCCATATTACTGACTGTCCAAAAATGGCCAGATAACAGCATAAAGCACTTTCATTCACAGAGAGCCCCCCATCCCACCAGCAGTTATAACTACTTTGTTGACTGTATACACCTATTATTGTTAAGAAAAAATAAATCGCATGTACTTTATTGGTAGCTTTGGATGAACTACATGAAACTGTATAAAGATCACAAGCATCATACCAGCCATGTGTAGCACATTTTAAATAGAAGAGTATTGAAAGGAGCATAAGAAACATAACCACCTAATAACATATGCTAAGTCAAGATACACAATCTCTGCAGAAGTAAAAGTTATTTGAATAATTCCACATCAATGAGCACAATTACTAATGCAGAGGTTGCTGCTAGCAGACAGCTTTGCATTTAAGTGCTTCATCAACAAATGCAGTGCCTGCTGCCCTTAAAGAATAAATTGTATGTGTTTCATTAATAATAGTGTGGTGGTGATACTGTCCAAACATTTCCAGAACTAGATCAGCTAGGCAACAGGAAATGCCTGGCAAACAATGACAAGTTCATGGTTACCAGGCATGCAGTGTTGGAGATCATTAAGGAGTCTAGCACAAATTCCCAATATGGTCCCAAAGCATTGTCTGGTTAAATGACTTGTTCATTGTCACATGGAAATTATCTGAAGGTGAAAAGATTCAAACACTGCATCTTTGCCGCAGGAAGCAGCTAATTAACAAGTCAGAACTTTAGTCCTTTGTGTTAACTGTCAGACTAACATTTTTTAACTAAATGCATACATCCTTTACAATCCGATCTTGTAGACAAGACTGTACCACAATTATATGCAACAATAGCTGCATAAGGAATGCTGAAGATCCAACAGTTCTGACCATCACTAAATAATGCAGACTATATGACCTGACGGCATTTGCTGGAGGCTCTAAAGAGGGTACTGCACAATATATTAATAAAATGCAACATATTTAGACTATATAACACAGTCTAGGCCTATTCATAAATGAATTCATTTCTTAGTGCTCTGAATAAAGCAAAACAATTACGGACAATATAAATGCTGTAGCAGTAGCTTTTGTTCAATAACCCACAAGTCCTACATAAAATATTACTGTACATATTATACAGTTATTTATTTTTATTTTTTTTGGGGGGTCCATGCTTGAAGGACACCTACATCTCAGTTTTGACTTGCCTAGGTCTTCTCAGGCAGACTACTCTAACTCACTTGCAAAACCTGTTGTTCTGTTCACTTGTTAACATGTATGGGTGTGTCAGTGGGGTTAAGGCTCTTATCCCCTTATCTAAGGTACAGGGTTTGACTCTGACAAGCCTCCAGGCAGACTACTCTAACTCACTTGCAAAACCTGTTGTTCTGTTCACTTGTTAACATGTATGGGTGTGTCAGTGGGTTTAAGGCTCTTATCCCTTTATCTAAGGTACAGGGTTTGACTCTGACAAGCCTCCATAACTAAGTGGGGCATTTTATACACACACACACACACACACACACACACACACACACACACACACACACACACACACACACACACACACACACACACAAAAACACACTGCTTGGATGGACTGTCTCTGGTGAACCAAAGCTCAAGACCAGTTGTCTGGTGAATCAAAACTCCAAACCCATTACACAGTACAATAACACCATATACCTGCTGTATGGATGTATCTCTCTGGTGAACCAAAACATCAGACCCATTACGATGTGTAATATCTCAGAATACCTGCTGTTAGTTTTGTTCTGCTGTGAAATTTCCTGCCCATGTTTGCTCCTATTTCATTGGCTGAAAGCAGGAAACAACGGGATGTGAGCAAAGCAGCAAACTTTCATTCTTAAAGCAACACCAAGCAGTCACAGGAAAGCTTTTAGTATTTTTTTAATTCTTAAAGGGCAGTATGCAGTTGCTCAAAAAGTAAGAAAACATTTTTTTTATTTTAATGGCAACTGCCTAGGCCGACTAGTGCTGGAGCCGGCCCTGGGCCAGGTCAGTGGTGTATAAAGCAGTTCACTGATTATCATAGGTTATAGGTTAGGTTAGTAGTATTAGCTCCTTGCCCTGCAGCCATTTTAAGCCTAGCTAATATCCCCCTGTGATTCAAAAACCCCAGCTTGTGTTTATTAGGCAAACACCTTAACCATTAGGCCACCCTCCCAACCATGGAGAGTCTTGACATTCCTGTGGAACCCACAGACATCTGGAGCATTTCTCCCCGGGCCTCCACTGAAAACAGGCTCTGTGGAACCTAGTCGGACTTTCCCGGTCAACAAATGATAAATAAAAATAAAATAAAATAAAATAAAATTCCCTCTAGAATTAGAAGCCTACGGCATATGTGTTTTGTAACTTGCATAGATACACTGTGACTGAACTGGAATTGTTGCAATAGATAGGGTTGCCACCTTTTCAAATGCCTAAAGTGGGACATTTTTTGTAGAAACATCAGATTTTGCAAGGCTAAACATACCCACGGCCACTACAAAGGATAAAACTTCACTTTTTTGCCAAAATAAAAGCTTATTCTTGTAGCATTTCAGTTGCTTATTCTGTTTCTTATAACATTTAGGTGTTTCAGATACAAAATAACTGTTTATGCAACTATTAAAGAAAATATAGGAAATAGTTTTGTCCTAAAATCTCAGGACATTTGCCATTTTTTCAATTCTTTTGCAGGACACAACTGCCCAAAGAGGGACTGTCCCTCGCAAAGTGGGACAGGTGGTAACCTTAGCAATAGATACTGGCTTCTGAGGCATCTGATGATGTCAGTGTCCCAGTGACAGTACAAACAGAAGGTGAGAAAACTGCATTACAGCTGTTTCCATACAACAGGTGGACCTGAAAAAGGTGTGACTGTACCAGAGCACTACTTCACTAAACAAATTTAAGTAAAGAAAATAAACAGCAGCCCTTTACAGATTCACACAATAGCTTTGCGTTACCAGATCTTTTGACTCTGCAGTCATCATTATTTGTCTGTTCTACAAAAGGGATGTGGTTCATTTTAGACATACAGTTTCTGCTAAACTGACAGTAGACAGGAGATAGATTTCTTTTTGTTTTTGTGGAGTCCACTATTCAACCACTGGCTTCGGCCATTAGGTCACTTACTGACCTGGCCACAGTACCTTACTATGACTAAATTTGTGACTGAGCTGATGGAATGCTTTCTTGTGCTGAAACTTTTCAGAGTAAGACTGATGCTAATCTTTCAAAAGTCTTTGTATTCATTATATCTTTGCCAACTAGAAAGTGTGTTCATCTACAATTCCATATGGATTTTTTAATGACTGATACACAAACTGGCATGCAATCTATTTGTGCTAACATTAAAGACATCAAAGTTAAACTCTTGTTTTTAAACATCTTTTTAAAATATGATATTATTAATTTTCCACCCACAAAAGAGTGGTCTTCTCATGGGCTGTGATGGTTGGCTAATGCTTTCCATTGCTGGGCAAATATGTTCCCTTCAGGGTAGTAAAAGACTTCCATCCTTACTTTTTATTACAGAAATTGTACCTTTTTTGTGAAAATATAAATTTTAAGCAAGGAAAAGTATTTTTTTTACTCTCACATGATTTTAGTAACTTTTAAAAAGTGGAAAAAAAGTTGTTAAAACTCATTTAAAAGTCTTTTTCTTGATGTAAAAGTTATGTTATTTTACTTTAGTGGACTGGAGCAGTGTTTACATTTTTTTACAATGCTTTTGGTCTAAAAAATTACTTTTGATTACCTACATATTTTATTGACTACTGCTGTCAGGCTTCCCCAGGAATATGGCATGTTCTGGCCTTACCATGAAGTAGCCTACTTGTTTCTTGATTCTTCCTTCTACCAACCACAAAAACAAGAATGTTAATAAACAGCCTTTGCTACCACAGCAGGCTGCTAAAGTAGCACAGCTGCGGATGGGTGACTGCTGTGTACATTTCTGTTTCCTCAGACCATTCATCTTTTTCTTTGGCTCCTGTTGCTGTCATCCCTGTAGCTACCATGGACTGGGGTTAGACTCTTCCTCTGAAGCTAGTGAAATGCCATTGGTGGCAAGAGGGAATCACTCCTGTTGGTCATAGAAGGAGCAGGGAACTCCTATCTGCCTAGCCAAAAGAAATTACCTATCCCTAGGGAGTTTTTGCTTGGCAAAAGTATGTCTGCTTCTTTAAAAATTCCAGTCAAAAAGAAGCAAAAACACAGGCAAATGTATTTTCCAATTTCAGTTACTTAGGACAGGAATGATTTATTGGGCCTAGATCAATTCTTAGTTCAAGCTGTTAAACCTTCCAGTTCAGCTGTTTCTGGTAAGAGAAAATAGAATTTTCATTTTCTGAAATGGTTCATGATTTTGAATCTTAAAATGATGCTGAAGGAGCAATATTTATTTTACATCTGTAGGTTTCTGATTCTGATTCAGTTTCTGAGGAGAGTGTGGCCTCTGCCCTTTCATTTGAAGGAATTTCTTTTTCTGAAGCTATTTCCAGAATGAATCAGTTTTATCAGTTTTATCAGTGGAAATATAATTACATTACTCTGTCCCTGAAGAAGGATTATAATTTATTACAACTGGATTTTCCTAAACCTACCTGAATTCCTCCTTTTCTTTCAGCACCGAAGAATGTTTTTGTCTCAACCTGCCCCCAAGAAAGTAGATAGAATTTACTATATCCTATAAGCAGATTAGAACCAGCAGCAATTGCTCTAGTGAACTCCACTACTTTTAAATATCTGATTAATACCAATCCCTCACGTTCTGACAAGTTCAGATGTTAAAGTTTATGCTTGTCTCTTCTGAGAACATGAAGAATATTATAGCATCTGTTTCCTATTCTGAACATAAATCTTCTTTGTGTAACATTATTTCTTCTGTGTCACAGATAGGTGCCCATATTATTAAATGTACTTACGATTCTGCTTATGCTACTTCCAAGTCTGCTACCTGGATGACAGAATCTTGAGAATGTAACTTTTGTGTTAAAAGTGTTGAAAAAATGAAGGTAAAAAATCAAAAAAGAAAAAAATTAGAAAAAAAAAGAATAGAAAGAAAAAATGTTAAGAATGGCATCAAGAACTTTAATGTTTCTTGTTTTTTGTTTTTGTTATCCTCTGTGTTGTTTGTTTGTGTGGCAATCAAGGTTCATCTGTTGTCATTCTGTTGTCATTCATCAATTGTCCATTCACTCATGACTCTCATATCAATGTATTTCAAAAAAAAATGTTTTCAAAATAAATTTTGATGAACATGTGGCACCATGAACATGTTTGAGATGTTAAAATTTTGTTTGAGAAATAAAAATTTTTTTTTTGACCAGCACTTTTTTCTGCTGACTTTGAGTTTTTTTTTTTACTTTTTATTTTTACTTAAGAATTTACACATAAACATAAACAAACAAAAAAGAAACTGTATTACAAAAAAACATAACATTGTACATCATTCATCAATCAGACATTATATAAATCAGTCAGTTCCTGCCTTACCTTTCACTCCTTTTCCAAAACATTATTATGTGTGTATATTGTTCCTTTTTTTTTTTTTTCTATGTAATTTTGCTCCTATCCTTTTCTAGATTCCCATTTCTGGTTCATTTATCTCTGTTAACTTCAAACTACTTCAAATACAATGGTTTAAACTTTGATTTTTTTTAACTTCTGCTTTTTTTTTTTGCAGCCACCAGCATTAAACTTAACAAGACCTTACTTTTTCTATGCAATTCAGATCTTGTTTCATAGCTGAGAAAATAATGAAAATAATTTTTTTTATTCATTTGCTCATTTTTTTTTTTTAAAGTACCCTATAGGAAAATAAAAAAAATCAACAACTGCATGCTCCTAAAACATATGTTCCCATTTAACACTTTCTTCCCCATCACACCTGCAACATTTGCCATCTACCTGAAGAAATATTCTTTGGAGTCTGATTGGTGTATAAACATATCTATGCAAACATTTCCAAGCAAAAATCCTAATCTTCTAGATATTGTTGCATATTTAGGACTGATTCACATGTCCTCCCTTTGTTTCCTTGTGAACTGCTTATCTAATCTCACTTTCCAATCTTTCATGACTTCCAGTAATTGATTGCTATAGCTATCATTCAATATGTTATATGGTCTATTAATTAGCCCTTTTTAACAGCAACTTTTGCTCTGTGTTCAACTAAATACTCTATCAGAGCAGTTCTTTCACTTAGAATCCCCCTGTCACTTTCTCTTTACTTATATGCTGATGTCAGTCCCTGATCTGGAAGGTAGTCTCTACCCTGAAGTTCAAATGTCTTCTTGATCTCTTCTGTTCTATTACATTTCCCTGTCTGGTTATTTGCTCCTTATACCTTGGTTCCATTGCCAGTTTTCTCCAGTAAATTCCAAACCCCCTCTTGCCTATTCTGTGTACCCCTAAATGCAGTCACCCCTATTAACAGAATCTGTTTTCTGCATTCTTGTGTTGATTTCATTCTTAAAATACTTCCTGCTACTTTAAAAATATAATATTATGTGTGGCTGCTGTTATTCTCCTTGGGGATCTGCATCCAAAATCTCATTCTCTCCTTACTTCTTGAATTTCCCCCCTGCTTCAAAATCATCCCTTTCCACTTTGAATTATAGCTTTCTGCTTATGTTTTGCATATGAACCTTAACTGTGCAGGTCTAAAATATCCCTTCAAATCAGTTAATCCTAAACCACCTTGTTCTATTGGAAAGATCATCTTATCCCACTTGACCCCTTGTCTTCTCTCGCCAATAAAATCCTTCAACTCTTTATTAATTACAATCCACAACATCTCCTCTGGTTGATAAAAATATGCCTAAAGTATATAAAAATAAAGGGACTGAAAACATTTTCACTCCTTCTGTCTTGCTGTCCACATCCAGAAACAAGAGCTTCCAGTTTCTCTGTTTCTGTAGTGTATTTTGTTTAGTTTCTTCCCACATATCCTTAGCTGACATAAGGATAATCTTTTTAAAACTATACTCCTAAATACTTCATTTTATCGTGTGCCCATAAATATGAGAATTGCTGAACCAATTCCTTTGTGTGCACATAGTTTACAGCTATAGCCTTTGTTTTCTCTTCATTAATTGTATAGCTGAAAAGACTTGAAATCGTTTCCGAATGTTACACAACACTGAAATGTCTTTTAATGGTTTTATCAGGCACAAAATAATATCATCTGCAAAATAAAGCCAACTTTTCTTAATTACCATGCCAATTATATCCTTGAATTTCCGAGCCCCTTATTTTGCTTGCCAATGCCTCTCAATATAATGCAAATAAAGGGGAAAGAGGATGACCCTGCCTGGTTCCTTTGTTTATTCACAACTTAGAGAGGAAATTGCCTCTGATATGTTATAGATCCTCCTAATTAACCTTGCTATTGTATCAGGGAATGCAAATGCTTTCCATTGCCCTACTCATAAAATCCCAGCTTACTCTGTTGGATGCTTTCTCTGCTTCAAGACCCATCAACAACAGTGGTATTTTCTTACATTTCGCTTCCCTCTGGATCATCAGTGTTCTATTAATGTTGTTAAATGTTTGCTTCCCCTCCACAAAGCCACATTGATCCATATATGTCAATTTTGGCAACACCTTTTAGCTATTACAGGCATAAACAATTTATACTCATGGTTGAAAATTGAAATGGGCCTATATGAAGCTAAGTCTGGTGGGTCTTTACCGTCTTTGGGTATTACAGCCACCACAGCTTTCTACCAGGATGTCTGTGTTTCCCCATCCTTTTAAAACACTGTTAAACAAAACCTTCCAGAACTTTACCACTTTCTTCCTGTCCAGTTTCTAAACTTCTACAGAAATATCATCTATTCCTGAAGCCTTTCCTGCAGATTGATTGTATGCCGCTGTTTTTATCTCATCTCCTCCTATCTTAAATGTTAATTGCTGAGCCTCATCTTCCACTAACCTTGGCATTCTTAAATCTTCATAAGTATTTCCATTTGTGATTTTTCTTGATTTCTACATTCCTCTGCCTTACACAAATGTTCATAAACTTTCCAAAATGTCTCTAATACCTTTAGAGGATCTCAAGTTATTTTTGTTGTTATAGCCTACATAAGTTTTGCAACAAACCTTTCTACTTTCTGTTTCCTAAGCTGTTGTGCTAAAAGATTTTGTGCTATGGAGTTATAAAAAAGAAATTCTTAAAAGCATTCCTTTTAAACTCATGCATGTTATCCAGATACTCCCTTATTTTATCTTTAGCACTCTGCATTTGTGTCTATTCTTGTTCCCTTATTCTACAATAATTTAACCTTTGTCAGCTCCTCTAAATAATATTTGTTACTTTTCTAACCATATCTCTTTCTCTTTTATTTCTACCCTGTTTTCAAACTCACTTTCTTTTTATCAAACTCACTAGATATAACTTCTTATGGATTTTCTATCTTCCCTAACTATTGAATAATTTCCACTACACATTCCTTAAATTCCTCTCTTTTTAAACAGGCAGGTGGAAAAGTGCCAGTGACTCATTTTTAGCTCATTACAGTGCATTTTACCTTAGTTGTTATACCTGCATGATCTGAAATTGTTATTGGATGTGTGCCGAAGATTTCGGTTATATGCAATTTACTTTAAAATATAATTTCTGTCTAGTCTAGACTAGTTATTGTATTTTGGGGAATAATATCAAATTCTCTCTGAGTTCCTACTACTTAATTCATGTCTTCCATACCAAATATTTTTTATATATTTCTTCAGAAATCTACTCTCTTTTGTTATATTTCCCTTCTAGGTTCATGAGATACATCCTCACTGTTGCAAATCAGGTTCCTGTTCCCGCCTATAAGTAATATGCCCTGCTGAAAGCTGAATATTTATCCCAAGAGCTTCTTAAGCTCTATAACAGCAGTTTTAGGTGGAATATAAACACATGCCAGTGTAATCCCCCTCCCTTGCCAATAGCCCTTTACTACCACAAATGTACCATTATTATCTTTTTTCCCTCTTTTATCACTGTTGATGTTCCTCCAGCAAGTAGTATAAGTACTTCCCTTTTCCATTGCCCCTGATATTCTGCTGCATATCCATCCTGAAATCCATTCTTTATCAAATTCACATGCTCACTTTTTTCCAAATGTGTCTCATGTAGCTTTGCTGTTTGCACTCTGTATTTCTTAATATAGTTCAATACTCTTACCTTTTTGTCTATATATGTGAGGCCATTCATGTTCTAAAATAATATATATAGTTTAGCCTTTATGATAAGAAGTATTTCCCACATAGTATATATGACAGTTTTATAAATGTCTATTTCCAGCTTTTGTGTTTCATGCATTCACTAATGTTTGTCTGGTTGAACCTTTATACAGTTGATTCTTGTCAACTCTATTTCAACCTGTGTCACATTTTACAAAAAATTTAATTTTAATGAAAACCCTCAAGCAAAACACACACACACACACACACACACACACACACACACACACACACACACACACACACACACACACACACACACACACACACACACACAGTACACTTCTATAACCTATTAACTTAAAACAAACACACAAAATGATGTTATCTTCAAATAATAAAGTTTAACCCTCCTGATAGGAATAATTGTCCCAAATCAATAACTACATCCACAGGCATTGCCTAAATTAAAATTAAAGTTATCCATGCTAAGAAGCATGTTGCAGCCTGTGCTCCTACTTGCACTAATTTCTGTCTATTCTTGATTTAACTTTATTCCCCTCCCAGATGTGAAAACAGATTATATGCTTTCAGAAAACATTATCTTTTATCCTTAGGAAAAAGTACAATGGTTATCTTTAAATAAACCTATGTTATACACTGTTCTAGTAAATACAGTGAAGTATTTGGGTACCAGAAAAGCTGTTATCTCTTATTCACTTCCAATAATTTCAACCTTTATTTTTACTAAGCTGCTTGCATTTGTACCTTTTGATTTTATGTTTCTCTCAGTAAACAATGTTCAGATCTCTGAGATGTATTGCCTTCACCTGTAGTTGGCTTGTTTTCATTGAAACATAAGAACAGAATGCAAAGCTTCTCTAAGCTGCAGACTTTTCAGTTCACACTTAACATTTATTTGCTAAAGGAAAACTATTCAGTACATTGTGGTCTCCTATTTTAAAGCCCACTTTTTATACAAAAAAAATTATTAGATTAAGCAAATGACAATAATCTAGACATCCATTTATGCAAAAGTAAAATAAAACATCTCAGCTCTACATATATTATAATCAGTGCACTTTTATACCCCATCCCCAACCCCAACATCCCAGGATTACTGCCTGTCAACTTAATTGTGCTGTTGTCTAGCCTTTATTCTTGTTTTACATTGTAATGTCTATACTTCTAAAAACTAAAAGACAAAAAATAAGTACTTGCTTACTTTAGTATCTTTATAACACACAACCACCAAACATGATTTATTATGTACATGCAATTTAAATTATGAAATGTTTTATAAAAATACTGTTAGGAACAAAAATAGTTTTACTTGCAGTTACTCTTTCTTATTTTTTTATTTAGTGTCATTCCAAACATTATTGACATGAAGTGGATATATGCCTTTCAGTCCCCCCAAAATTTAATAAAAGTCAACAAAAATCTAATCTTTCTCAGACGGGTTTTCTGGTAAAGCCATATTTCAAATGCAATTGATGCTTTACAATCTGAAATTTATTCATTGATTTCAGTGTTGCAAGTCTTCATCCTGTTCATCTCCATCTGCCAACCCCAGACTCTAGTTCAAATTCAAAGTACTCCTGATTCTTCTAGTCAACTGCTGTACTTTTTTCTGTCTCTCAAGCATTTTCCTTTGGAACATTGGAAAAGGTTTCATTGGCAAAGCCTCTCTATGAGCTTTATTATTAGAAGAATGAAGAACAGAGTCCCCTTCTTTGAGATGGTTCAGTTTAGTTGGGCAAACGTTTATATTGCTTTCTTAGCCTGTTCTGCATCAAAAATGACTTTGATTCCCCAGGAAAAAATATTCTGAAGACAGAAGGATAGAGCAGTTTGAATCTCATACCTACCTCTTGACATTCCCTGATTGCTAGGAAAAAATTGCTTCTCTTCTACTTGGTGTAAACTGAATATTCATTTTCCACAAATACTCTACTGTCTCCAGTTTTTAATATTCTTATCTTCTGCCACAGTTTTGAGAGGATCAACTCATTCTGCTGGTATGATTACATTTTTACTAGTACAGGACTTGGCTGCTTTCTCATGACCACATTTGGATCTTACACACAATGTTCTCTTTCCCTTATCAAAATCATGGTGTAGAATACCATTCCAGTTAATTATTTGTGTTTTCATAAAATTAATACATTTTATCCCTTCCAGTTTCTCTGGTACAGCATAAAATCTCACATTTTCTCTGTGTGCACTGTCCTCTAACTCTGCCATTTTTTGATACAGCTCATCCAGTGCAGTCTTATATTCAGACAGCCTTTTCCAATTTTTTTGCTGTTTTATCAGCTCATCTGAATAGTTGTTAACTTAATTTTCCAGCCTTTTGTTTTTTGAGTTGATATACTCCTTCAGGGTTTAATTTATCTTAATCCGTTCTGAACACATTTGATTTATTTTTCCTCTAAATTACTGAAAGCCATCTCTTGTATCAAAGCTGGAGCTTGAACAGCTTTTTGCTGAACAGCTGCAATATTCTTCCTAGTCAGCATTTTCTTTTCACCTTTTCTAGTTTTTTTTTTTCTTTCAGGCAATACACTTCCCTAAGTTTCTACTTGACTGGCATAAAGGTAGTGTACTTACTAGCCAGTAACTGAATTTGACTAAAACTGGCAGAATTATTGACCCTTATCTATCACTTTTTTATTCACACAAGGAGAGTTGAAATTAAGCTGTTGATTATATGTGCAGCCATCTTGGAAAAGTCTGTTGAACTGAAGTTCTTATCATGGAAACAGTTTTACTAATTGTTCTGACTTCTGCAAGAGGAGTATCTGAGTTGTACGCTTTTATGGTGGATCAACTTTTTCTCATCATCCATAAAGATAGGGTTTCTTTAAGAACTAATCCTTTCTTTATGCCTAAAGTGGTATCCAATGTTACATAGAGCCAATCTAATAATCTCCATATCTTCTTTCCAGAACCCAAAAACAAGGAAGAAAGCATACTCCATACCTTGGATGTCCACAGATTGTTCAGGTACTGTTTTGACAGAAAAAAAAATCATTCAGGAACTCTGAGCTGCTGGTCATTTCTAATGAATGTAAGAAAAAGGACAACCTGTGACAAATAATATTGTTTTCTAATGTTTGTTTCATGCTATTACCTTTGACATACTCACCAAAGCAAAACAATTCCAGGCAGGGTTGAGGCTCATTCTACCAGGGCCTTGGCTTCACCTGTGGCTTTTTGGAAGGGTTGGATTCTAGAAGTATTCTAGAACTAGCAACTTGGTCTACTGTAAATACATTTACAAAGCACTATAAACTAGATTACTTCTCCAAATGTAGGACAGGCTTTGCTAGGACCATTCTCCAGGGTCTCCTGAACCATCAGCACCCATCTTCCCAGTCAGTGTAAGCTTTGGTAAGCTACCCATTAGCCAAGGCTACTTCAGCAGTGATCAATATGAAGAATATGAAGTAAACTTACCATAACAATAGATTTTCAAATAATCACTGGTACAGTAGCTGCTCTTTCCCTCCACCCCCCTTATTTTTGTATGTCTTTTATTCCAGGATGTGGGTCTTTATGTTATTTTATTTAGCATTGTACTTGTCAGGACCTTAACCTCCTTCTCTTCATTGGCATGAAAACTCTAAAGAGCTTCACAGAAAAAACTGACTTTTTCATCAGCTCTGCTTGTGCTGACTAATAGTTTGGGCCCTTGCAAGGTGCTCTGAAGCTTTGGAAGCTGGGCCAGCTTTTATATTCTTAGCAGGACATAACACATATAGCTAAGGCTACTGCAGAAGTGATCATTTGAACATCTACTGTTATGGTAAGTTTGATTACACAACTGTACTTTATTTAGCAACTCCCTTAGCATGAACATGAACATTCATCCAAGTTCAGTTATATAGTGGGCTCAGCTCTGCTGTGTGACTTATATAGATTTATAAATCACTCTGCTGTCTTGTTTTGTCTCATTATCATGCCCTGAAACTCTTTTTAATAATGTTACTCATTACCACAGCATTATATAGCCACTAGCTATACTGCACCCAACCTTGCTGTTTGTCATTCTTCACTAATGGAATGTGTGTTTCTGAATCACATACACCATGCACATGGATGCTTATTGTGGAAACTTACTTAGTGTGATGAGGGAAGGTTTCTGAATCTGATCTTGTATTTAACCAAAGATCAATTTCATTCCATCCATTTGATCAGACTGATGGGTCGTCGGGCTGCTTATAGTTTCCAAGACAGAAAAGCTAGTACTCTGTCCTCAAACTCCTCACATTTTCCTTCCCACAATGCACCTGTCCTGGCTTGGCTAGCTTCCCTCAAATATCATTTGCCACAATCACATTCTCTAGCTTCTCATTTAAGTGCTTCATTGCCTTCTAAAAATGTCCTTTTTTATAGAGTTTAGTATATTTTTGTCTATGTGTATGTGGTGCTGTACAGGACAAAATTTTTCTCATACTTAGATTTTAGATAGTCTATGGTTATCTCTCCATCAGTTTCTTTGTTTTTAGCATGCATTCTTTATTGTATCTTAATTAGAACCTCTCTGTCGTTAACTAGTTTATGCTTTACTTGGAATGTTATTGTGTTAGTGTGTGCTTGGTGAGTACTGCTTTTTTCTTCCAGCTTCTATATGGATGACAAGGAGAAAGGGGAGAAATGCTTTAAGAAATGTAAAATATGTGTCCCTAAAATACCCCTCCAGGATGGCCATGACTTGCATTTATTGTTTGGAGGTGAGCTTTTCAGTGTAGAGTGCTCTGTGTGCAAGGAACCTATACTGGTTGAAGGAATAAATTGGTGATAAGGGTTCTTCTTCCTCCTCTGAATCTGCGGGTGGTGAGCCCAGGAAAACGTCTGACAAATAAAAGCCCCAAGACAAATGGAACAAAGTAAAAGAAGGATCAAGAAAAAGAAAAGCCATCAACGAGATTTAGTTTTCAACTTCAAAAATGATGAAACAGGTCTCCCATTCGAGGTCATACTCATCCACGCACTCAAGTCATTTAACCTCAAATACTGGTATGACTCAGTCATAGTCCATGTGGGTGTAAATACCCTGAGATGTACCGTCTTGGACTGCATGAAGAGAGACATAATGGAGCTCTTGGACTATGTGTCCCAAACCAATATGAGCCTAGCACTGAACAGCATTCTACCTTCTCTGATAATGATGCCACTATATGAACTGAAGATAAATGACGTTAATAACTGACTTAATTTTTGGTGTTATTTGAATGTGGTACAATATTTGTCAGTTTGGGAACATATGGTTGACAGGCCATGCTGCTTTGTCAGGGATGGTCTGTACCTTTTCCATCTAAGCTTTCAAATTTTGGCTAAAACCTTGTCCAACCCCATAATGCCTTTTTAGGCATTGCCAATCAATTAGGCCTTCTGACATAGCAAAACCAATCCAAGAAAATCTAAAGGTGTTATTGATCAATGCCAAGAGTATAAATAAGAAACTCTGCTCCTTGCAAGCTCTCTTCACCCAGGAGAATGTGGATGTCTGTACAGTTACTGAAGCATGGTTTAAAGCCTAGAGGGCACCCTGGCAGTGTGGGCTATAATGCTTTCCACACGTTTTGACCAACTACTGCACAGGATGGGAAACAAGTTGGAGGTACCTCAATTTACATCAAAACCAAACACACCTCAGGACTGGCAAACAGTAAGATGTGCTTGAACTTCTCCATGTCCAAATTACCTTAGGCAAAGTTCCATGCCATATCCTTGCAAGTTATAGGTCCCCCCCTATAACAGACCATAACGCATACTAGAGACACTCACCATTCAACCCACCACCACACTCACGGGCAGCTTTAACTTTCCCACTATGAAATATGGATCATACTTGACCCCAGACTTGCAGGCCCAGAGATTCCTGGACTTTGTAAACACAAGCACCCTGAGCCAGCTAGTCTGTACATCCACTAGTGGGCTAACATCCTTGACCTGGTCCTTATAAACATGGGAGAGTGTTACACTCCCACCCCCATTGTGTAATGTCCTGACTGTTCAGGTTACACCATAAAGCTGTTTCCTTTTAAATAAATAAAACCCAGAACCCTAGCTAAGCATGGAAATTTTAGAATTACTTTAATGCTAGCTTCCTACTATTAAATGAAGCCCTTGCAAAACTTTAAGTCCCCCTGAAATCCTGAGAACACTACTGCCTATAGGTTCATAGGTTCATAGGTTCATACTAGGCTATCTGCCCTAGGGCATTTATAAGCCTAGCCAGAGTGTGTTTGGCTTTCGCCACCCATTTTAAATTAATTTTGCTATGCCCTTTTTCGAGGTTAGTATACTGTGCCTCTGTCTAACAGTGATGCAGAAGTGATACCCGGGATAAACCTATGATCTCCCATCCACTCATCAAGATTCCTCTTGAAGAGAGTCAATGAGGGACTCTGCCTAACCTCGACTGGGATTTTATTCCAGAGTGAAGGGAGCCTCTGGGTTATGAATCTGTCCCTCCAGCATGTCCTATTTATTTCAGTGCTGAGGTTCAAGTCTCTCGAGCGAGCTCAATGGGATTTGGATTTTCTGAGGTGCAGCATGTCCATTAATTCCGGGTTGGACATGGCTTTATACGTCAGGCACAGATCGCCTCTGAGCAGGCGGTATGCCACTGAGTAGAGCTGGAGTTTCTTTAACCGGGCAGCACATGGCATCTGTTTGAGCCCTTTGATCCTCTTGATGAGGTACTTTTGGGGTCTTTCCAGTTGCTGCAGGTGTCTGGTAAGGTAAATCCCAAAAGGGGCATTGTACTCAATTATGGGCCTGATGAGGGATGAGTAAAGAGGCATGATGACCTCCCCTGATCTAGATGTGAATCCCTTCATGATTAGATGGGCTATATAAAATGTTTTTCTAACCACTTTGGCCACGTGGTTGTCAAATGAGAGAGTGCTATCAACTTGGGTCCCCAGGTCCATAATTACTACTTCTGTACTTAATGGATTACCACCTATGTGGTAATTTGTGGGCACTTTGTTTTTGACAAAGGGGATGACTATACACTGCTTGGCATTTAGCTTGAGGCCATGGCTCTGGCACCAGTTGTCTGTTTCTATGAGGCCCTTTTGGAGGATGCTTGTGTTGGATCGAGAGTCTATTATGGCGCCCAGTTTGCAGTCATCTGCGAACTTGGTCAGCCACAGTCCTTCAGTGTTGGCCTGTACCTCCGAGAAATATATACCGAACAAGAGAGGTCCCAGGACTGAGCCTTGTGGGATGCCACTTGTAACTGGTTTGGAGTCTGACATGGCTCCAGCAATTCTAACCATGTGGGTTCTGTCCTTGTGCCAGTTTGCAACCCATCTAGTGACATAGGGGTTTATATTTAAGCTGGTGAGCTTATCTATAATGCCCGATTGGGGTATTGTATCGAAGGCTTTTGCGAGGTCCAGGTAGGCTGTGTGGACCACTTTCCCCTCGTCAATGGCCTTGGTGACTGTTTCAAAGAAATTGACCAGGTTTAAGAGGCAGGATCTGCCCTTAACAAAGCTGAACTGGGTAGGATCCAGTGTCTGTAGGTCCCCAATATCTTTATTTATGAGGTCCATGATGATCCTTTCCATAGCTTTGCAGACCAAGCTAGTCAGGCTTATGGGGCGATAGTTTCCAGGATCCGTTGAGGCACCACCTTTGTGGAGAGGGACCACTGCTGCTGTACGCCACTCTTTGGGTACATATCCTGTAGTAAGGCTGAGATTGAACAGTAGTTTTAGGTTTGGGTTTAGCTCTTCTTGGAGTTCATGTAGGACACAGCCTGGGACACCATCTGGTTCCATTGATGCTGTGTTTTTTGCTTTGGAGAGGGCAGCTCTTACCTGAGCATCTGAGATGTTAGGGGGGGCAGCACTCTGCTGGGATAGATATTTGCCCTTTTGGTGGTGGGGGGGAGAAGTTTACGTTGAACCTGTCAGCTAGGATGTTGCAATGTCTGTGGGTTTGGAGTATTTTTTGTCATTTTGGACTATGCAAAATTGTTCCAAAAAATCCTGTACAATCATGTTAATGGTTGCATAGAGATTGCTGTATCTACCCAGAGTAAGCACAGGACAAACTCAAAAAGCAAGCTACAACATCAGTACCTTGTACAACTAAAGGAGAAAAATCATGGCAAAAATTAAGGAGTACAATACTCTGCAAAATAAAAACTACTTCATTAATCAAACAAGCAACTCAGGGGTTAATCAAATCTACCAAAGTCAAATTCAAGGTAAAAATAGCTTCTCAGGCTTAGGACAATTACAAGGCATTCGTCAGCTATGTCTTCAACCTTAAAGGTAACACAGAATGTGCTTAACTAGTTGTAAATTAAGCCACCTGTACTGAGCTGGAAGTTATAGCAAATCTTCTGGTTGACAAATTTAACTCCAGATCCGATGTTGTCTTTTTTTCTTCGAATCAACCTTTGGGTTATTGGATCTGATATCGGCACATTTAGGAGCTGTGGATCCAGGGCTCTGACTCCCCCTTACCCACAATCCCTCTCTTTCTCCAAATACCTCAGATGTTATTTATTGCCTGATCATCATCATCATCGGCCCCCTTTTTCCCATTTTCTACATGGGGTCGGGGTATCATGTTAACTGTCGCCATCTCTTTCAATTCAATGCCACACTCTTCCCTTCGTCAACACTCATGCCTGACTGTTGCAGATCTTCTTTCACACAATCCATCCACCTCTTTGATGGATGTCCTTGTTTCCTCTTACCTACTTCCTGTCTGCCCCAAATCTTCTTCACCAGATTGTCTTTTGTTTTATTGCACATGTGTCTGAACCACCATAATCTATACTCTTTGATCTTTTCTGCAATTGGAGCTACTTTGGCTTCTTCTCTTATGTGCTTATTTCTTTGTCTGTCCCACAGTGTGCATCCTACTACCCTTCTCAGGCACTTCATTTCCATCACATCTAGCTTCTTCATCAGCTCTGTCTTTACTGCCCAAGTTTCTGTACCATACAATAGTACTGGTCTCACCACTGTCTTGTACACCTTACGTTTGAGCTTCTTTGGCATTCTTCTGTTATAGACTACACTGAAGACACTATACCAGTTGACTGCAGCCCCTCTCATTCTAGCTTTGACCTTTTCATTTAGACTTTCCTTCTCCTCAACCACCCCTCCCAGATACTTGAAGCTATTTACCTGTTCCACTATCTTCCCTTCTTTCTCAATTTTCACCTTCATCTGATTTTCCCAATTTGCCGCCATTACCACTGTCTTATCTGTGCTTAGTTTCATCCCATGTGCCTTCAGTTTTGCATTCCATTCCCCAATGCTTTGCTGAAGTTCCTGCTCAGAGTCTGCCTGCAATGCCACATTGTCTGCATACAGCAACTTTGTTGATCTGTCCCCTCCAACCTGTTTGCTAATGTAGTCCATTACCAGTATGAACAGCTGTGGGCTCAGAGCTGAACCCTGGTGTACTCCCACTCCCACTGGGAACCCCTCTGTGTGGCTGAGCACTGTTCATACTTGAGTCATTGGGTCCTTGTGCATAGCTTGCACCAGTTCTACCAATGTCTCTAGGAATTCAAATCACCACAGTTCTGCCCAGATCATCTTTCTTGGGACCTTGTCATATGCTTTCTCCAAGTCTAGGAATGCCCAGTTGGACTCTTTCCTCATCTCTAGCTTCTCAACTCTCTGTCTCACTCCAAAATCAGATCAGTTATGCTGCATTCTGATCTGAATCTGAACTACTTATCTCCCATCTTGCATTCAACTACTCTATGTATCTGTTTATCAATCACCCTCTCCAGAACTTTCATGCAATGTAATAAGGAGTTTGTCTCTGTACTGCCCACAGTTGTGGATATCCTCTTTGTTCTTGTACACTGGCACAAGTATGCTTAGTGTCTCACCACCTGGGATACGCCTTTCTCTCCACACTGCTATGAGTACCCCCAGGAGCCATTTCTCCCCTATCTCACCCAGCATCTTTGTCATATCTGCTGTGACATTATCTGAGCCTGCTGCTTTCCCTGGCTTCATTTTCCTTAGTTTTATTCTTACTTCTTCTAGGGTGGGCTCCTCTTCTTCTCTCATCATAGGCTGTTTCTAGGGAAGTACAGCTTCTGTGGGGTTTTCTTCATTCAGAAGCTGCTGGAAATTCTCCTTCCATCTGCCTTTGGTGTTCTGCGGACTGGTGAGTAGGTTGTTGCTGGCATCGCTTATGAAGGGTGTCTGACTATCTTCTTTATCTTTCTGTCTTTGCCTTGCAACCTGATATAGTTTCTTTGTGCCACCCACTGATTCACTTTCCAAATGTTGGTACAGTGCCTCCTATGCCCTATTTTTTGCTATTGCAACTCCTTTCTTAGCTTCTTTGTTAGTCAACCAGTATTCCTTCCTAGCCTGGTCAGTCTTTTCTATCTCCCATTTTTCCTGTACTCCTCCTTTCTTTTGATGACTTCCTGGACATCTGCAGTCCATCACCAGCTTTCCTTATGTACCTTATTTCCATACCTGTCTCAGCCACATATCTTTTCTGTAGTCCTCACACATGCTGTTTTGAGGCGCTGCCATTCTTCTTCAACTCCACCTATTTCCTCCTCTTCTTTGGGTACTAGAGCCCTGAGTAATTCCTTGAACTGTTGTACTGTCTCTTCAGTCAACTTCCAGGTCTTTAGCTTGGTCTCTGTTGACCTTATATTGGTTAAAGCCTTCTCTGACCAATGCTTGTAGCTTATTGTGTCAAACAGTGGTTTATGCTGTGAACCAGCTGTTTGCAATCATTGATTCTACTTCACTGCCTTTTCCTTAGTAGGAGGAAGTCTACCTGAGTTGCATGCTGGGTACTCTTGGATGTGACTGTTAGTCTTTCTGAACCATGTGTTGGCTACTACAGTGGTTCCCAAATTTTTTTGATTCTCGGCTCCCTTGCTGAATCCAGGTTTCCCAAGACCCACCCCGCAGCGCACACAAAGTGCATATTTCAGGGGTTCCCAAAGTGTGTGCTGCGGCACCCTGGAGAGCCACGGCTTCCTCAGAGGGGCTCAGCAAACTAATAAGCTTAGCTGCAATATAAACCATGAGCAGTCTGCAGTTTATTTTGCAGTTAAGCTTATTAGTTTGCGGCGAGTGTGTGTGACTACAGGAATGATTGAAGAAGTGGCTGTGTGTGTGTATGTGTGAGACTGGGAGAGTGAGAGCGATGTGTGAGTGAATGCAGGAATGAATGAAGAAGTGGCTGTGTGTGTGAGATCGGGAGAGTGAGAGCGATGTGTGAATGACTGCAGGTATGACTGAGGAAGTGACTGTGTGTATGTGTGAGATCGGAAAAATGAGAGGGGTGTGTGAGTGAATGCAGGTATGAATGAGGAAGTGGCTGTGTGTGTGTGTGTGTGTGTGTGTGTGTGTGTGTGTGTGTGTGTGTGTGTGCGTGTGTGTGTGTGTGTGTGTGTGTGTGTGTGTGTGTGTGTGTGTGTGTGTGTGTGTGTGTGTGTGTGTGAATAAATGCAGGTATAAATGAGGAAGTGGCTGTGTGTGTGTATGTGTGAGATCGGAAGTGTGAGAGGGATGTGTGAGTGAATGCAGGTATGAATGAGGAAGTGGTTGTGTGTGTGTGTGTGTGTGTGTGTGTGTGTGTGTGTGTGTGTGTGTGAATGAATGCAGGTATGAATGAGGAAGTGACTGTGTGTATGTGCGAGATCGGAAGAATGAGAGGGATGTGTGAGTGAATGCAGGTATGAATCAGGAAGTGGCTGTGTGTGTGTGTGTGTGTGTGTGTGTGTGTGTGTGTGTGTGTGTGTGTGTGTGTGTGTGTGTGTTTGTGTGTGCGAATGAATGCAGGTATGAATGAGGAAGTGGCTGTGTTTGTGTATGTGTGATCAGAAGAGTGAGAGGAATGTGTGAGTGAATGCAGGTATGAATGAGGATGTGTGTGTGTGTGTGTGTGTGTGTGTGTGTGTGTGTGTGTGTGTGTGTGTGTGTGTGTGTGTGTGTGTGTGTGTGTGTGTGTGTGTGTGTGTGTGAATGAATGCAGGTATAAATGAGGAAGTGACTGTGTGTGTGTATGTGATTCACACCTCCCAACTGTACCGATTTTCACAGAATGTCCAGATTTTTGCCTCATATTTTTGGTGTGTTCCTCCTACAATCTGTATTTTCTGGCAAATAGTTGAGGATTGAAGTCATTAAATAATGACAAACATTTGAGTTTAAGACTCCACATCCTTCAGATAATTCATGCTAATGCAAAACCTATTATTCTATCAACTTTCTAAGTTTGTAAGAGCAATATTTAAAATCTGTCCCTTTTTGTCCCCCTATTTTAGGTTTTGTCCAGATTTTTAGAGCAAAAAATCTGGACAAAGCTTAAAATGATGGTGAGACAAATAGGGACAGATTTTAAATATTGCTCTTACAAACTTAGAAGTTTGATAGAATAATAGGTTTTGCATTATCATGAATTCTCTTAAGGATGTGGAGTCTTAAACTCAAATGTTTGTCATTATTTAATGACTTCAATCCTCAACTGTTTGCCAGAAAAGTACAGATGTTAGGAGGAACACACCAAAAATATGAGGCAAAAATCTGGACATTCAATCACACACACACACACACACACACACACACACACACACACACACACACACACACACACACACACACACACACACACACACACACACACACCCGCAGTCACTTTCTCATTCATTCATGCATTCATTCACACATCGCTCACTCCCATCTCACACACACACACAAACACACACACACACACACACACACACACACACACACACACACACACACACACACACACACACACACACACACACAGTCACTTCCTCATTCATTCACACATCGCTCACTCTCCCCATCACACACACACACACACACACACACACACACACACACACACACACACACACACAGACACCCACACACACACACACACACACACACAGTCACGTCCTCATTCATTCGTGCATTCCTTCACACATTGCTCACTCTTCTGATCTCTCTCACACACACAGACTCTTTTGCTTTCATGCACACATTCACTCACACAGACACACACACACTCATAGAGGCATTCACTTACCTTTGCAGCTTATTAGTTCGCGGCACCCCTGTGAGGAAGCAGCGGCTCCCCAGGATGCCACGGCGCTCACTTTGGGAACCCCTGGACTACTATTAAGCCATTTGCCAGACAGAATTATCCCAGCCATGTGGACCCAGGCAGTTCTCATATCCTGCCTGTCTGTTCCGATAGGTGCATTCAAGTCCCTCATTATCAACACTAATTCATGTTGTCCTGCTTTATCTAGTAGGTCACGTAACTGCTATCTGAATGCAGTCTTTTCCTTACTATCACTGGGGGATAGGCTGAGATTATGAATACTGTCCTGTCATTACACTGCAGTCTGATTGCTTTGAGTCTGTCATTGATTCTGATGATATCCCTGACTGCCTTCTGAAGCCTCTCTCTCACCACAATTTCCACACCATTTCTAGCCTGCCGCCCTCCTGGGTAGTAGACTCTGGATCCCAAGCCAAGTGACTTTGCAGCACTGCCCTTCGATCTTGTCTCTTGGATACATAGGATGTCCAGCCTCCTCCATATCATCATGTCATCCACTTCCAAGCTGTGTCCTGTCAGTGAATCTACATTAAATGTAGCAATTCTTAGTTCATGTTTGGTAGGTTGATTGGTTTTATGTCCACCTTTCGCTCAGCAGAGCTATCCCAGGTAACCCAAGCTGGGCAACTAGACACTGGTTGACCAGTAGCTTATTGACCCAGGGATGATGGGCTTTATGGCGGGCACACACTGACCAACAGGAGAACATATACCCCTCCCACATTAGCATGGCTGCCAGGCATAGGTCAGAGTAGGCTGGATCCTCAACTCACTTATCACTGGTAATTACCCATGCCCATTTTTTTCAATATTAGTCGTCATGGCATGACCTAGAGTCATAATTTACGCCATCAAGTGGCTAGCCCTGCCACAGCACGCAGTCTGTGATCCATGTTCTCCTATCTTGAGGATACTGTGCACCACAGTAGATGCCTAGTTGGTCTGTACAACTCTTCTACCTATAGGGGGGCCATGTAGAGTCTCTGCTGCTGCCCACAGCTCTAGTCATTGGTTAGTTTGAGATGGAAGCACTCAACATGTTTTTTGGAGGTGGGAGGGGTATATGTTCTCCTGTTGGTCAGGGAGAATATGCAAGATCCAAACAGGCATTGGTTGGAGGTCAGGATTAAGTCTTGCACCTTGTGCATGAGAGGCAAAGAACTTAACCATTGCGCCAACTGGTCTGGTTTGTTGCCTGATCAATAAAGTTGTATTTTTGCGGGAAATTATAGTTAGTTTAAAGCTAAGTACCTTTGTCTTCTCTGTGCCTTTTTTTGGCAGTTGCTCCTTCCATCTTTCACCTCCCTCTATTATTTCCAGCTAATATATGGATCCCTTCAGAAGATCAAAGTTTCAAAACTTCGAACGTTTTGAATGGAGATTGCTGTACAGCATGGAACAGGATATTTACTGTTTTCCTTAATGTAGTGCGATCTTGGAGTTGGTATATTTATTTAGCAGGGGGTGTGGAGGTAAAATTTTTTTTTGTTTTTATTATTCTTTATTAAGTTTTTGAAGTTTCAAAACTTTGATATAATGGTCTTGGCCATTTGAAATTTGAAGTTTTGAAACTTTGAGCTTCTGTAGTTGATCTATCTATCAATCTATCTATCTATCTATCTATCTATCTATCTATCTATCTATCTATCTATCTATATATAAAGAGAAAGATATTCCTTTCCCTATTTGTCTTAAAATTTAGTTTGTTTTAATAATAGCTAAGTCTCTTTTTGCTAAACTATTCTTATTAGATAGCTTACTAGTGTTAGTGCTTCTTCACTTTTGATATTTTCAGACCATTCTGTGTGGTTGATCCATTGCTTTCTACATGGCAGGCAAGGTTCAAGGTCTCAAAAAATGTATGACCCCCAGTCATAAGATTGTGCCGCAAGATCCACACTGTCTTTGTGTACTGCGTGGGGCAGCTCATCTTGACGCAGAATGTGAGGATTGCTCTTCTTTTGATTCCAGGGTCATTCAGGTCCATACAGAAAAAAACTTGTCTTGAAAGTTTGGTCTCTCAGTCAGGACAAGCCACCCAGGCCTCAAATTCTTCTGCTACTACTTCTGTATCCCCAGCTAAGACAGTGAAACAATCTAAGAAAAAGAATAAAGACAAGTCCAAGGAAAAAGAAAATAACAAAGATAAATCCTTTGAGAAGTGATCAGACAAGTCTAGGAAATGGTCTCCAGTCCCATCATAACCCTTGAGTCCAGCACTGAAGATTTCTTGACTGATGGATCCCCGTCGGATCTGGTCCCCAATGCATCTTCCTTGTTTTTGCCAGACAGTGAGTCCTTGGCTCCATTCACCTTTTCTAGAGGGAAGGCACTCATTAATACCACCATCAGTGGCTTAATCCTGCAGGTCCATTCGATCATCAAGAAGCCTTACTAAAGCAGATGTCAATAGGATGATGTGAAGGTTCCTTTTGATGCCATTTGAAATAGCAGTTCTACTGGCTTTATCCACACAGGATGTTCCAAGAAAGGGTCCAACAGCCCCTTCACTAATATCTCTAATTCTGGTCCATTATTCAGATCCAAAGCCTACAGATCTGAGATTCCCAGGAGCACCCATGGCAGAGCCATCAGTTTTGTTGACTTTGACTCTGACCCTGTCCCTTAATTTCTTGACTCTGATGCTGTTGGATTGGGATGAGTCTCAGAGCAGAAGCATTAGTGCCAGAGCTCAAGACATTGATTTGATACTGAAACTTTTGGAATCATGTTTTCACTCAATGTCTCTGCACTAGATAGCTTGGCTCCAGTGTCGACTTCTGATCTGGGATTGGTCAGGGAGGCTCTTCCTTCGGCCCGCCAGGATAGTATGTGAGTCACTTTGTCCCCTGATTTCTGCCTCATTATTCAAGGCATTCAAAAGGGTTGTTGTTAGGCCAAGAGAGGAGGTTCTTTTCACATGCTCGGCTCAGTCTCAACCACTCTTGGACATCAGATCTGACTCAGCACACAGGATCAGGCAGCCTCCTTTAGTCATGGGGCTGCTCACCATGTGAGCTCCCATCTCACTCTGACCCATCTTCAGAAGTCCGATCAAGATAGGATCCTGGGAAACAGACATGTAAGATTAGGCATTAAGATTTCTCTCAAGAATCAGTCACTGAAGACACAGACTTTGATGATGGGAACAGCTCCCCAAGATCCCATCTAGCATTCGTCATCTTTGGTGACATTTCTGAAGTCATTAAACAATGGGGGGGGGTCCACTGATATGCCCTCCCCTGAAGAGTCTGTGTTCCTTCAGGCTTTTGGAGCTGGCTCCTCTACCTCCTGGGTGGTACTGCCTGCTGAAATAATTATAGACCTGGTAGCTCAGCAAACTTGGAAGAATCCTAACATGGCAGAGCCAATCCCTGAGAAGCCAGACAAAATTTTGGTTGCACCTAAGGACAGAGCAAGGGTTTCTCATTAGATGCCATGGTTGTGGTAGCAGCCACTATAAAGGAACTATTTGAAAAGAGTATGTCTGTCCATCCTCCAATCACGGAATCAAGAGCATTGGACAGATTTGAGAAATGGATGCATGCTTCAGTGAGTTTCACCTGGCCCACACGACATGTTTCCAGAGAGTCTTGACTAAGGAACTCACCAAGTCCCTTTTGGGTAACCTACTGATGAACATCAAAAAACATTGGAGTCCCAGCTGTCTACATTACAATCATGTCTAATGTATCCATGCATCTACTTTCTAATGCAGCTGATGGTAGATCAGCAGGTACCAGCATAGCCATCCATTGGCGTATCTGGATGTGATTTTGTGGTCCCTTTTCTGAGAAATCCTTCCAGTGCTCCTGAAGGACTGCATGAATGATGCACTCTGGAAGCAATCAGTAGATGTTTATCTCTGCACCCTCAAGCCTAGCAGGCCATCACATCAGACACTTGAATGCTGTGGATAGTTGACAAAGGCTATATCATTCACTTTGCTTCCCTTCCCTTAAAGAAAGGAAAGATTCCCACAGTATCACCTATCAGATGGAATCCACAATAGCAGAAGTCTTAAAGTTGCTCAAAAAAAAAAAGAGTCATCCAACATGTCCCTCCAGACCTTAGAATCTGAAGTCTATTCTAAGTTTTTTTAGTTCTGAAAAAATTAGGGGACCTAAGGTCAATTTTGGACCTCAGTCATCTCAATCAGTTTGTAGAACAGGCAAAGTTCTGGATGGTCATGCTTCAGTCCATTCTATCTCTTTTGAAGAAGGATGACTGGATCTGTTATATAGATCTCCAGGGTGCCTGCTACCACATGAAAATGTCAAGGCAATCAAGGAGATTTCTCTATTTCTGACTGTAATCTCACCACAGCCCACCCCCAGGTGTTCACCAAATGCATGGCAGTAATCGCAGTGTCTCTCAGACTGCTAAGGTTCCAGCTGTTCCCATACTTAGGCAATTGACTTTTCATTGCACCAACCAGGATCTCCTGCTTCAGCAATGGGACTTCTTGCTCCAACTTCTTCAAAATTTGTAAATCAAAGTCAACCACTCCAAGGGCAAATTGACACCCATACAACAAATAGAGTTCTTTGGATGCAACTTGAACTTGAGCAATCAGATAGCAACTCTCCCAGAGTCCAGGACTGTATCTCTGCATCAGACAGGCTTGCAGGTTTTTCAACACCCCTCGCCACCTGCAAGACTTATCCTTCAATTGTTAGGACTGATGGCTTCAACAATAACATTAGCTGTCCTTCTATATCACTGTTGCAGTATTCTTTATTATAGGGATCTGCCGTCCAGGGCAGCCCAGTGTTTAGTCAGTATACCATAACCTTATGATCTTGTATGCACCATATGTCACACATATGCTCCCTGCACAGGAGGTAAGGAATAAAAGGACGTTTGGATGCAGTTACTCAGAACTTATTCTGCCACCAGTCCAAATGCCATTATTGCTCATTGGTCTGACTGCCTTGTTGCTGTGCTGAATACCTAATCATCAGATAAGTGTCCCATTGGGGTTATTTTTTTTCTTTCTTTCCTTTGGTCTTGTATTTCTATTGCTTACCTAGAGTTCCTGTCAATCAAGAATAGAAAATGGCAGTATGGCAGGCAGATTCCCCATAAAGTTCATCACAAACAGTGTCTCTTTTGTTTGGATGTTTCCCATGACCATATCCCTTGTAGTATCTGTAAGGTGTCTGTGCCTAAGATACTCAGAAACCAATTGTCTTTCCTGACCATTCATCTTGAAAACCAATAGCTTAAACAGTTAGCCAAGGGTAACATGGTGGAATCCATTAACCCTGAGATACTCCCATTAGGTAAGAAGTCCAAGATGTCTTGGCCGGATTCTTTAGCCATCCAGCCTCTATTAGGCATTCTTCTAGAAACAGGTAACAACTTTATAGGCCATTCTGTGTCTACATTGGATTCCTCTGCTGTGACCCTGTTTGATGCTGGCATGGATCTGTCTTTTTCACATCCTTAGAGGTTTTGCAGGTGTCTGCTCTGGATATAAAGGGGGAACTGCTTTTGATTATCTTTGAGGGTCCTAGAGGATTCCACAGATATTGGTCAAGGAGGAGGTTCTGGGTACTCTTATTGAATCTCGCCAAGAGTCAGAACCTCTGGTATTTGTTAGGTCTGATGTCTCTTCCAAGAAAAGACAAAAGGCTGGTATAGTGGTACATTCCTCTGACTATAGTGTTCAGGGTCATGGGTTAAGCATGTTTTGATTCATCCTAAGGATCCTCAAAGGGAATGGCAAGAGTTTACTCAGGGCTTGATTTCTGCCTTGATAGTCCTGATGCCTCCTGTAGGGGTATTGGTGCCTGCTCTTTCTTGGACATCTACCCCTTGTAAACAGCCTAGGGAACCAGATTCCTCTGATGGGGATTCAGAGTCTGATGAGGAGTCCTTGTTCTATTCTTTTCAGATGCCTTCGGCTTTGACTTATGGTTCTCATGAGCAGGAGTCTATTAGCCCTAAGTTTCCTTTTGAGGAATTGTCCTTTGGGGATGCAATTACTAGGATGATGGAATATTTTAAGTGGGATTCTTCTCAAGTGTCTGACATTCAGAGAAGATATTACGAGTTGCTTCAGGTGGATGCTCCTAAACCATCTGCAGCTTCTCCTGTGCTGGCTCCCTTGTTAGACACCTTCATTGCTGCTTCCAAGTCTTCTGATTCTCAGCTTCCTGCTCCTAAGAAACCTGATAGGTAAAGTCTCTGAGGATTGTCAGTTTTTATTTGTGTCCTTCTGCTGATCCTGCTGTAGTGTCTGTCTCTTCTGACAAACTCTCTTGCCCGCTTCCAAACTTTTGCCTTCTGATAAGGAATAGGGCAATGGAGAGGATTGGTAAAAAAGTTTACATTGCTTCCACTTTGGCCTTTAGGCTATTAATTGCCAGACCCACATGACCAGGTATGCTCTGGCCTTGCTTGCTCATGCATATCAGGTTATTTCTGACCTCCCTGATTCTGCAGGCAAATCTTCTGCCTTACCTATTTTTGGTTCTGCTTCTCAAGTAGCTCACCACTCTATCAAGTGTAGCTATGATGATGCTGATGCCTATTCCAGGGCTGCAGTTTTTGGTTCTGTCATGAGGTGTTATTTTTGGCTTCATCTCCAGTCTTTGCCTGAAGACATTAAGACCGAGTTGTTGGATGCTCCTTTGGATAATAAACATCTTTTTGGACCTGTTGTTGCTGACCCAGTTAAGTCTCTTCAAAAGAAAGGCAAAGCCTTGCAGGACCTTAAACATATTTCATCTTTCCTATCCCTAAGTTCCAGAGGAATTATCCTTCTAGAGCTACATTTTTCCACAGGCAACCCTGCCAGACCTCCTAGGACAGGAAGGGTGGTAGGTGAGTCTCCTATGCTAAGGTTTTCAGAGTTCTGTGGCCCAGAAGCCTCCTTTATCTGATAAGCCTCCTCCTCTTTGACAATTTGCCCCCTGTTTTCTTAGACCAGGTTCCATTTTCCCTTCCAGTTTGTTTTCCAACTTGTCTTCTCATCACTTCAGACTTTTGGGTTCTTTCTATCATCTGTCAGGGTTGGTTCATTGTACGGAAGTCTCTCTCTCCTTTTTCAGGGATTCCTCAACCTCCTCTAGAGGAGTATCCTCATTTCTCAGAGGTCCTAGGGTTCCTAGTGAACCAAGGAAACATTCAACTTGTCCTCTCTTCCCAAGTAGGAAAGAGTTTTAATTCCAGGATGTTCCTGGTTCCTCAAAAGGAGAGCACTTGGAGACCTATTCTGGATCCCTCCCTGCTCAGCACTTTCTTAGGTCCCCTCTTTTCAGATGCTTACTCTTCAAACCTTGTTTCCTCTTTTACCACCCCAGGCTTTTCTGGTTTCTTTGGATCTGAAGGATGCTTACCTTCATATCCCTATCCACCCTCTTTTCAGGAAGTTTTTATGTTTCTGTTTCTTCCTTTCATTTTTGGTTCTCTGCTTTGCCCTTTGGCCTCTCAACTGCCCCAATGGCATTCACAAAATGCCTAGCTCCTGTGATTACTTTCTGCAGACTCAAAGACATTCAGATTTTTTCTTATCTAGACAACCTGTTGCTTCAGGCACCTTCTGCCAGTCACCTGTTAGAGGATCTGGAGTTCATCATCTCTCTTTTTCAAAGTCTGAGGTTCACTGTCAACTTAAAAAAGGCTGTCCCTCTCAGGACCATGTGTATCTGGGATGCAAGATTCAGAGAGTACCAATGTTATCCTGTCTTCCACCTCTAAACGCTTTGTCATTGGCAGCCTTCTTTCAGTCTCTTCTTCTTGTGACTGCCATGCCAGCCAGAGTTTCTTTGGGCTCTGGGATTCATGGTCTCTTCTCTTCCAGAGCACCCTCTTGCCAGACCACATATGCTGAAGCATCAGTGGTATCTCACATCAGTTTGCCTGCAGCATTGCCACCTCTGGATTTCAATGAACCTCTTCTTCCTTGTCTAAAGAAGGAATATGGGTAGTGGATTCAACAGTTTACTCCCAAATCCAGCCTGCCTTTTCAGCCTACAGTCACTTCTCAAGAACTGTTCACCGATGCCTCAAACAAGGGTGGGGCTTCATGTGGTCACATTAAAGATCAGGGTCTCTGGCTCGCCCCATTAGAAGTCAGATTATATCAACATCAAAGAAATGAGGGCTCTGTTTCTGGCCCTTCAAGGTTTTCACTCTATGTTTTTTCCAGGACCCTTGAAAGTGTATACAGAAAACACTACAGTGATGTGGTATGTCAACAGGCAGGGAGGCACAAAATCTTACGTCCTCTGCAGGATGGCTCCTCAGACCTGGAAGGTGGTTCTCATTTATCAGTTAACTCTTCAGGCAGTTTACATTCTTTCAGAGCACAATCTAGTGGCAGACTCTCGGAGCAGGTCCAAAATACAGGGTCATGAATGGATGCTTCGCAGTGATGTGTTTCTGGAGATTGTCCATCAGTGGATCAGTGGGGTATTCCTACCCTCTGAACAGGCAGCTCCCTCTCTTGTATTTCAGAGTGTTATGCCATCTGGTGGGGAGGACAGATGCCCTTTCTTTTCCTTAGAAGAGGATGTTTCTTTATGGTTTCCCTCCTCTTCCTGTACTTACAAGAGGACTCCCCAAAAATCTTGCTAATGCCTCCCTTTTGGCCAAGACATCACTGGTTCATCCTGTTAATGCATTTGACCAGAGGCACTCACCATAAGTTACCTCACTGGTTGGACATCCTCAAACAGGAGAAAGGGTCCCTCAGCCATCCTCACTTGTCCATTCTTCAAATGGCACTGTGGGCAGCTTTTTTTCTAAGGAACTGCTCAGGGTTTTACAGGAGGTAAGAAAACCCTCAGCCAGAAAATCTTGTATGTCCAAATGGAAAAGATTTTCTGTCTGGTGCCATGCTCGTAACCAGGACCCTTTTTCAGTGGGGGTCCCTTTGGTCTTCTCTTATTTATATGAGTTACTCCATTCTGGCTTGGCTTACTTTTCTGTGAAAGTCCATTTGTCAGCCATTTCTGCTTGTCTGCCCTTGAATCCACCCTTGGCTTTTTATTTTGAGGTCAAACAATTTCTTAAAGGTGTCATGTATTTTGTTTTGGAAAAATTGACTCAGGCTCCTTTTGAGTATGAAGATTCTGCTTCTTAGCAGCATTGTACCTGGAAGACTATTTTATTCCTAGCTCTTACTTCTGCTCAGAGGATTTTTGGGCTTCAAGCCCTTATGGTCATTCCTTCTTTTTTGTTTTTTCACAGAGACAGGGTGTTCCTTCATACTAATCCTTCTTTTATGTCCAATGTAGTAAGTGAGTTGTTCTTGAATCAGTCATTACAACTCCCTTCCTTTTTCCCCTTCTCCTCTGTCTGCTAGTGAGAAGGTCTTGCATACCTTGGATTTACACAGACAGATCAGGTACTATTTGGATAAAACTAAGACAATTCATAAGTCTGACTAGCTTTTTGTTTCCTTTCATCCCAGGACATTGGGTTTGGCTGTTTCTAAGCAAACCATCTCCTCCTGGATATCTAAGGCCATTTCTTTTTGTTATTCTTTTCATGACAAATCTTTGTTTACTTCTGTTAGAGCTCATTCCACTAGGGCTGTTGCCTCTTCTGGTGCGTTCTTCAAGGGATCGTACACCAATTCCATCTTGAAGCTGCTGCTTGGTCTTCAGTGCATGACTTTACTAAGCATTATAATTTGAATATGGTTTCTAGGGCCAGAGGAGGTTTTGCTAGAACTGTTTTATATGGGTTTGTTGAGGGCTCTTCTCAGCCTTCCACCTCCCATTCTGTTTATTGAGCTTATTTACTCTCCCTATAGTAAAGAATACTGCAGCAGTGATATAGAAGGACTTAGTACAGTTGTATAAAATCTTGCCATAACAGTAGATGTCCTTCTCTACACTGTTGCAGTATTTTCTCCCAACTTCCAACTCCCACTTGTTTGTTCTGCTTTTTTTTTTACTCCCTTCTGGTTGAGTGTCTAACCTATCTCTTCTGCATTTTCTCCTTCTGGATGTACATGGACTCCTTTTTCCTATGGAGACTGTTCTCTTCTGGGGTAATTCATTTCTGAGTAACTGCATCTGTACATACTTTTATGACCTACATCCTGTGCAAGGAGCAAATGTGTGTCATACTGTACATACAAGATCATAAGGCTTTGCTATCCTGGCCAAAAATTGGATTGTCCTGGACGGGATAACCCATATCCCATAAAGATAGTAAAGAGTACTGCAACAGTGAAGAGAATGACCTCTACTGTTAAGGTTAAGATTTTACACAACTGTACTTTCTTCTAGCCAGATACTCCCCTCCTCTCCTCACCCCTGCCCTCTTCTATCAACTACCCCTCCTTTTAATCTCGCCCCTCTACTCTCTATCAACCCTCTTTCTCTCATCCTCTGTTTGTTCCACAGGATAGGCTACACAACAATCTCTTCAGTTTTGAACTGTGCTACAAATTATTCCTAAACCATCTGTAAGAAACTGTACAGTAACTATGTATAGGATTAAACTGCCTGTGCCCCCTATTATACTGTATCCTATCACTATTACTGTGACTTGGCATAAGAGGATGCCTTACATCTGTAGGATGATGTCTTATATCAGTTAGAAATTATACTTTAACTATGTATGAGATGCAACTACACATGCTTACGGTTATACAGTAGGTTATTATTGTTACTTTGACCATGCAGGTGTTGAAACTGTACAAGATTACTGTTTTACTGTATTGTGATTACTAACTGTATATTTTCTACCTTTTAGAGCTTTTCACCTCGGGTTTCTGCTGAAAATAGGTGTCTGCCAGTCAGACTAACCCAGTTAACAAATGTCAAATAAAATAAATAAACTAATAAAAATAATACTACAGAGAGTTCTTCAGTGGGCCCTTTCTGTAGAATAGTCCCAATTCTTCCATCCTCTTCTTGTCCGAATTTGTCTAACACCCAAGTGTAAGTCTCACATCACATGGTGGTTGATCTCCACAGCTCTTCTGCAAGGTTCGCTCTTTTCTCCACATCACCTCATGGCCATAGTAACCACAGATGCTTCCCTCCTTTGGGACGGGGCATTTCAAAGGCAAGACAGTTCAAGGTTTATGGTCAAACAGAGGCGACTCCCCGGATGAATGGCATGGAGATGAGAGCAGTTCTCCTATCTCCCAAGTCTGTGGCTACTTCTACTGCTTTTATGATTAGAGTTCCTATAGATGAAATCTGTGCTGCAGCAGCTTGGTCAACAGTTCACACATTCATTTTTCATTACAAACTGAATGTACAGTCAAGATCCTCTACATCCTTTGGCTTCACCATTCACAGGATTATCTTTTCTTGATACCTCCCAGGTTTATGGCAGCTAGGGTATCTGCCCCAAAGGTTGAAATGGACAAAAAAGACAACATCTGATATGAAAGCTATGTATTCAGTGTAACGATAATCCACGTTGTCTTCTTTTCATCCAATTCAACATACCTTCCTTTTCCCCCTTCCAAATTTTCTTACCCGGTTCTCCTCTTTGACTGAATGGACCTAACCAAGAACCTTGCTTATGCACAACCTTAGTTGGTTGTTTTTTCTAGGCTATATTCTGGTATATAATTTAGGTGTTAGAATTTATGAAATAATAAAATACTTTGTTGGCTAATAAGTAGACAAACTCAATCTGAGGTATTTGGCGAAAGAGAGGGATTATAGGTAGGGAAGGAAGCAGAATCATGGATCCACAGCTTCTAAAGGCACTGAGGTCAGATCTGATAACCCAAATGTTGAACCAGATGAAAATATAATAATACAGATCTATTGTTCTGGTGAGCACATAACTTTCATTTCTACACCCCTCTCTTCCCAGACACCTCTTAAAAAATACCCTCAACTATTACTCCTCCAACTATCACTAGGGAACAGGTCCTCAACATACTTTCCAAGGCCAAGAACACTGCATCAATGGGCCCCAGTAATATACCAGGATGCCTCATTAACAGCATGAAAAATGACTTATCAGGACCACTAGACTCACTATTTAACCATAGTTATAATCAAGACAAGCTTCATGCTAAGTGAACAGATAATTGCAACTGTCATCCCTCTGCATAAGGGCAGGCCATTTATGGACCTGGGTAACTACAGATCCATACGTTATAGGGGTCTATATCATATTATGAAGCTTCATTACTGCAAACCTTTGTTCACTGAACCTTACACAGCGAACATTCACTTCTGCGAACGTTCAGGTTAACAAATTACTTTCCCAGGAAAAGTAAGGACTTGCCCGGCATTCAGACCATCACACAAAGCACAGTATTTTAAATCCACCCAGATTGGGAGCTGCACCCCCCACACCCCCCAACTATATATACACCAACTCCGAAATTTCACTACAGCGGAGAAAAGGGCAAATTTTTGATGCTGAGCAAGTCATTACTTTCCCTGGGAAAGTAATTTGTTGAACTGAATATTTGCAAAAGTGAACTTTCACTGTTTAAGGTTCGATGAACAAAGGCTTGTGGTAATGAACCTTCAATAATATGGTATAGACCTGTCTGACTAGTGTTATATGCAAAGCCATGGAAATAATTATTATGGAAATAATAAAAAATGACATAGGAAGCCTTCCAACCATGTTTGGCTTTGTCAAGGGCAGGTCATGCATACTCAACTTGGTGGACTTCTTCAAGAATGTCACCAAAGTAATGCACTTAGGCAAAATGGTGTGCACTGCCTACCTGGACCTGGCCAAAGCATTTGACACAATACCTCACTCCAGCATCATTGATAAACTCAAGAAACTGGGTATAATTCTCTAAGTTACCCACTGTATAGTCAGTTGGCTTATAGATAGGACCCAAGAAGTTAGGATAGGGGAGTAGGACCCAAGAACTTAGGCTAGGGGAGTCTACCTCTACAAAAAGGCCAGTCACTAAGAACCACTCAAGGAGTGATGCTGGGGCCACTCCTTTTTGGCATCTAGTTCCTTGATGCAAAAGCCATCATCAAGGGCCTCTGGCTGACCATGTTTGCAGACAGTTGCAAACTAAGCCCAGTTATAAAATCCCCCAAAGACACAAATACCCTCAAAAAGGCCTGACACAAGCCAATAACTGGTGCTTGAGCCATGGAAAGAAGGCCACCACTGGAAACTACCACATGGATAATAATCCCCTAAGAACAGACCCAGTTGTCTGGTATTAGGGAATGCATGTAGACATTAGCCTGCCTTTGACCATCATGTGATTATTGTAGTAAGACAATCATTCTACGTTGAGCAGCTTATAATCAAGGGTATGCCAATTTGAGTGAAACTTGGGCCAGTGGATGGGGAATCAGAAATCTACCCCTGGTCTGGCATCTATGTCTCTATTAGACAGAAGCAGACTGTAAATGCTTAATCATCCATGCCCAAACCCACATGTACCCCTTAAAATAACACTTGGCTATATCAGATGCATTTAGGAAGCATGACTAGGCTTAAAAGACCCCCCCAGATCATTAGCATACTAAGTGAACCTATGAATCAGAACCCCCAAATAAAACTCTGACCTCCTTGGATCATATTCTAATTTTGGACAGGTTGCCAACCCAGTAGCCGAGCAGACCATCACTGGAGCAGAAACATTCATGTGTTCTGTCAAGACCATCTTTGGTTTCTTCATTCAGGTCCTTGAAGTCTATCAGAAGTGCTTCAGACTTTGAGTTGGATTATATGATGAGGACATTCTTGAAGAAGCAAATCAAAATGGCCCTTTTTATCCATTTTTGCTTCTTCTCTGACCACCCCCTTGGAGCTGATGGCCTTGGAGCCATTAACTATGCCAGAGTCTTGTGCTTTTGTGCCACCTGGTGTTGCTGCCTTGGTGTTGGAGTCTTTAGATCTGTCTCACTTGACTCTGAGATTTTCACACCAGAGTGGAACTCAGTCTCACCAATTAGATGTTGAGTCTTCCATGCCATTTTCTGAACTGTGTCAGGTGGGTCCATTCTCTGCACTGGGGTCCTCGATCTTTAAGGCATCTGGGCCAATCTCCACTTTGAGGCCTTCTACTCAGTCAGGTTTGGGATTCTTCTCTTTAGAACAGACCATCCCTTCTTTGGTGGTGATTGTGTTAGGGCTGAAGGGAGATCCTTGGACCTGGCAGATGTTGGAACCATCTATGGGGGATGATTTCTTCTCCACTGAGATTTGATTCCCAGGCTTCACAGATATCAGCTCTGTCCCTAGACATACCTTCTGCTGCTTTTCAGCCAGTTATACATCCATGGATCAGACTCAAATCAGAGGCCTCAAAAGGTCAGCTCAGCTGCCTACACAGTCCTCTGACAATTCAGACAACCCACAATCTGATGTTCCAAGGAAGAGGATATGCAAAAAGAGGCGCTTGGATTCCCTGCATTAGTCAATTTCATCAGACTCAGACTCTGTTGCTTAAGTAGAATGCCCTCAGTCTCCCCAGATGACATTATCTTCAACAAGGTTCTTGAGCTATGTGCCAGGTGAGCCCTTGGCCTAGACCCTCCCCTTCTGGATGAGGAGGTCATGTTTGAGGCTTATGGTTCAACACTCTTTACTTCTTGGGTGCTTCCTCACAGTGATCATTTTATTGGAATCCATCTGGAAGTCAGAAGAAAGAGATGACCAAGTATTTGCCTGAAGTTCATCCACCAGCAGGGAGTCTTGGGTGATGGACAGTTTTGTGAAGTGGGCATATGCTTCCTGCTCTTTTGCAGGTAGATCCCTGAAGTATGCTACCCACATGAACCAATTTCAGAAAATCAAGTCAAGAAAAGGTTGGAATCTCTGAAGAAACCTTCAGAACCATATTTATGGAAACACTAAGAGGGCACCTTGAATACCATGGACTACATTATCAGTCTCTTCATGCATCTCATGCACAGTGTAGTGAGTGGAGCACCTCTGGCATTTGCATGAGATGCTTTGCCTTGGCTCTGCTTATGTGATTTTGGGGAGAATTTCAATGTGCCCTTTACCAATGCCCAATATGATAGATGCTCCTTATTTGGTCCAACTGTCAGAGAATGCATGCAGAAGTGAGAGAAGGATGACAAGATGCTATCTACTGTTGGAATAAGATTTGAGAACACTCAAAGATCTTATAGCTGTACCAAAAAAGACCCAGTTCATTGTACTTCCAAAAACCCAATAATCTACCTTTTGACTCAACTTCTGACAGGGGTGGCAGAGATAGAGGAAAAAGACTCAGAAGTTGTAGAGGTCCATAAAGCCAGAAATATGTGGGTAATTTTCTGACAGGTAGCAGTCTTGTTCCTGAAGGGCTACCCAAATGGTTTCCCCTAGAGGCAATCAGGGACTCTTTGGTGATAGGTGTAATATTCAGAGGCTATTGCACATCCTTTTCCCATTCCCCAAACCCAATCACCTTGGGTACTATTGGATGTGCCACCCCATCAATCTAAAGTGGTTCTAAAGGAATTTCTACCTTTGCTAGAAAAGAGAGTCTTCCTGGAGGATCCAGCAGACCAAATAGGGTTCCAAAAAAGAACAATGATCTCAGGACAGTTTTGAACCTAATTAACCTCAACACATTTGTAAACAAAGACTCCATTCAGAAAAGTCACAGTTCATTTGATTCTGCTGGGTCTTCAGACAGAAAACAGGATGCTCTTTGTAGATCTTCAGGATGCCTATTTATACATAAGGATTGCCAAAGCTTCAAATAATCTCCTTTGCTTCCAAATAGAAGCCAATCATTTTCAGTTCAGAACCCTGCCCTTCAGTCTCACCACAGCCACCTAGGTGTTCACTAAGTACATGGCTATAGTCACAGCCCATCTACTCTTTCCAGATTCGGGCAATTAGCTCCTGCCTGACACAACAGCGGAATCTTTATTGAAGGCTAGTGATTACCTTCTCCTGCTTTGTCTGTCCTTGGGGATCTTAAGCAACAAAGAAAATGGATACTAGAGCCTACTCAGGGCATTCAATTCATAGGATGCCATCTGCACACAGTTCACTGCAAAGCCTCTCTTCCTCTGGAGAGGGTCCAGGCCTTATGCAATTTAATCCATGATCTTTTTCAGTGCAACAGATCTTCTGCCTGTCTAGCCGTCCATGCCCTGAGCCTCATGGCAACCTGTATTCTAATGATCCAATTCATCTGTTTTCACATGAGAGTATTCCAGTGGTTACTATGACTTCAATGGTCTCAACTTACACACCACCTCTACTTACTGATCATTTTAACCAAAGTTGTAGAAAACATTTACTTTGGTGGATGGAGCTAATACCCACTTGTCTTTGTGGGAAGATCATTTGTACTTCCCCATCCAGAGACAGAAGTTATTATGGACACCTCTTCATTGAGGAAGGGGGCATTTTCAAGGGAGGATGGTCTAAAGTGTATGAAGTATCCATGAGGTGAATCTTCATATCAATATCTTAGAGATGAAGGCAGCCCTCCTAGTGTTGTGGGTGGTTCAAGAGTACCTGCTCTAGATGTGATTTCCTTTCAGACCAGCAACATGATTGTGGTATGGTACATCAACAAGCAAAGAGGAATCAAGGCCTGTCTCTTATGTTGGGAAGCGATAAGAGTATGGCAATGGGTGATAAACTCACAACAGTTTCAGGTGGCAGCACACATTCCCAGGGAAATCCAACTGCTCTGGGGACAGACTCAGCAGGACTATTCTGATGCCTCATGAGTGGTCTCTAATCAGGCCCTCTTCAACCACTGGGACCATCCATGCTACAATCTCTTTGCATCCTCAGCCAGCACCAAATGCAACACTTACTGTGCTTTGATACCCCAAGATGGGCAGTTCCCAAGAGATGTTCTTGTCAAGCAGTGGCCTTCCGGGATCCTTTATGCTTACCTGCCTGCCTGTTTCCCTGATACCCAAATTTCTACAGGAAGCCCTTCAGTTCAGAGCAATGCAAACCCTAATTGCTCCATTCCGATTTAGACAAATTTGGTTCCCTTTGCTAAAGTCTCAACTCAAGAAGCCACCCTGGCTTCTGGATCCAGTGCAGGATATGCTGTCTCACTCATCTGGAAAGCCTCACCCTGATCTCTGCAAACTGAAGCTAATTGCTTGTTTTTTTCAGTTCCAGTAATGGCCATGCACCTTGCAAGCATTCCTGAGAGGGCTCTTTCTACTTAGGCCCTCAGTGAGATAACCTACGTTTTCATAGGGCCTATATTTTGTGCTGGAAGCTTTAACACAACCACCTTTTGAACCAGCTTTCTATGTTACTTTAAAGTTCCTTTAGTTGGAAAACACTTTTCCTAGTGGCCATCATATCAGCTAGGAGAATATCTGAACTACGTGCCCTTTCTGCTCTCCAGCCACATCTGATTTTTAGAAATGATAGGGTTTCTGTCAGGACTAATCCATCCTTCATTCATTCTGAAAGTGGCTTCTGAATCTAATCTAAATCAAATCAGCCATCTTCTCATATTTTTTCCTAATTATTCCAGCAAGGGAGAATGTACTGTCCACATCCGAGATGCTCACAGATAACTGAGATTCTACTTGCATCACACCACCAATCATTCAGGAGGGACTCCCAGTTATTTGCATCCTTTTGCATACAATAAACTGGGAAAGAAAGTACCTAGGGTAACACTGTCCAGAACACTGTTGACTGTATCTCATTTGTTTGTGCCAGCCATAACAAATCAGTATCATGTAAACCAAGAGCTCATTCAATATTCGCTGGCTACATCTACATCCTTCTTTAAAAATTCTTCAGTTGATGGTATTTGCCCTTTAGCACCTTAGCCCACAATGCATACCTTTTCTAAGCATTATCAAATACATTTTTTTCAAGGTCCAGGTTTTCCTATGGAGCCTCCATCCTCAAGGGTTTCTTGTCATGATGCAACTCAAGTATTCCAGTTATTGGGGATTCTGACCCATCAGTTGTATTGGATGGAAGGAATGAAATGAATATGGTAGTTATGTACTTAATATAATAATGGATCCTTTCATTCCTGTTCATCTGATACAACATCCCTCCCACCACCACCTTCCATTAGTATGACTGGGGAATCTGAAGGAATTCATACTCCTTATGGATTATTCTAGGCAGCAAACTCGATCTGAGGGATCTAGCTTAGGACAAGTGCTTTATGGGAAGGTAAATTTGAGGAGCTTGAGGCTGGAGTACTGATCTGACAAGTGGCCCGTAAACTCATCAATCTTATCAGATGGACAGTAAAGAAAGGATCCAGCATTATGATAAGTACACAAGTACCATTTTATTTGTTTTCATTCATTGACAAGAAATATCTGTCTGGAAGGATCCCATCTTCAGTTGAGTCTAGGGCAAAAAATCTCCAAAACTAAAACAGGAAATCAACATTGAAACAACTAAATACATATTTGTATAATAACAAGATATAACAAATGTCACATTGTAAAATTTGTAGACATCAAACAAGGCAAGGATACAAAATTGTTAATAGATGCTACAAGTTACAGATACAGTAGATAAAAATACAGTGTTAAAGATTGCTAATAAAATGGTCTAATTCAGATATATTATCATTAGTAGTAAATGTTAAGTTCAGAAGTTACAAATATGGTTAAAAAAATGAACAAACACCTACATCTTCTTCTTCTTTCAGCTTTTTCCAGTTAGGGGTCGCCACAGCAGATCACCTGTCCACTCATGATTGGCAGTGGGGTTTTACGGTGTTGAGTTGCCAGCCCAGTGCTCAACCTTCCACAGAAGGCACACACATGCACACACTCACACCTAGGGCCAGTTTATAGTGTTCAATCCATCTACAGCATGTCTTTGGGATGTGGGAGGAAACCGGAGCACCCAGAGGAAACCCACATGACCACAGGGAGGACATGCAGACTCCGCACAGAAGGCACCCCAGCCGAGGATTGAACTGGAGAACCTCTTGCTGGGAGGCAGCAGCACTAACTTCTGCACCACTATGGCCACCTGTACTTAACTATATTTTTCTGACTTGTTCTTCTTTCGGCTTTTCCCGGTTAGGGGTCGCCACAACGGAACTCCGGTCGGCTAACTATATTTTTCTGACTGATCTAAATAATTACTGTTCCCTGATTCACTTACTAGAGCAAGGCAAGATGAAGTAGGTTAGGGAGCCTTCTTTGTCAGGTACCAAAAACAGACTGCTTTGAGACTTCAGTCTCACCTAGTACTAAAATATCATCTTAGTGATGGATTACAGAATGGCATCACATACATCTGGTCATCTGACTTCTGGTTCCAATGCTACCCCCCCCCCCCCGGCTAGAGGCTGCCAGGATTTAGCACATATGTGTCAATAATACACACATATAGAGCTTGACAAGATCTGTTGCAGCTTCTGAAAGTCAAAAAACAATTCAAACCTCCATCCTTCCAGACTAGCAATTAGTTCACCCCAAAGATAACACAGAAAGCTTCCTAGTACAGACTTTTTGTCTCTTGTTGCACTGAGAACTGTAAGATACAATCTTTACAGCCTACGCCAGGTAATTTAATTTCAAACTATTTTCAAAATTAGGTGGATTGAGATTAACCTCTTCTCTTCCTGTATCCTCTGTTAAAACATAAACATTTAAGCAATTTCAAAAATACATGTATATTTCTTTTTCTGTCCAGCAGGGCACACTGTTGGCACATTTTTAAGGCAAGCAGCTTTAAAAATACATTTTTCAAAACAAGCATATGTACAAATGGATTTGATATACCAATGACATAATTCTTTGCAAAATTCCAGCTAGCTGTGCAGGCATATGTTACACATCCACTACCCTACTTCTCCTGGCATAGCTAGCGATATATCTCGCATCTTCACAGTGTCTATGGGAGTATGAGAGTTGGGATAGATAGTAGAGTGTAATCTTAGGTAGTATTTAACATAAATTAGAAGACTCTTCTCCTAATTAAACACGTGTCGGTGAGGCAGGATTGCCCCAACCGAGTTACATCCCATTGGGAATTTCTCTGGTGGTACTGTTAATATCTTGAAAGGACATGGAGCAACAGCTGCAGAGCTCAGTGCTGAATTAAACAGAGTGAAACCCTAGGGATGACTGCAGGCCCTGATACAGCAGGTAATTGAATCAGGAGGAGGCTCAATAACAACGAACGACCTCTGTGAGGTTACAAGTCAGAACAAACACCTACATAAAATCCCATAATTGCTGACATATAAGACTAGTACTAGGCCATACAATGCACTCAAAACAGCAATTGTCATGCACTAGACTTAATACTTTTACAGCTTTTGTGTCTGGAATACTAAAAGGGCAAACTAATTCATAATTCTGGGTATCAAATGTTTAATTTGGGATCTTAAAGATCTTTATGTATCATTTGATTGTTTATCAAAATGATAGCAAAGCAGAACTCTGAAGATAACAGACTAGTCATAGGAAGGGCAGCATACTATTATGCTTTCTTCAGTAGTACAATTAGTGACAGACATATTCAGTTAATAGTTCACTGACAGTTAAAATAAAATTGATTCAAATTGGCACAAACAGCTGATTCTAAGAAAAACCCATTAGTGTGTGCATTACGGCCTTTTACTTGAATGAATGATAAACAAGTAGTTTGCTCCATGGTTGATTTTACATTTGTACTTTAAACACATTACTGTTGTTTTACATCTGGTATAATAATTGGATTCATTGGCTATGGATGGTGCCAGGAAATGAGCAAGAACACAGACATCATGTGGCTGGGATATGGTAAGGCTGGAGAGAAGAGGCTGATACGTAATCAGATCAGTGACAGGGCTGCTTTGCTCAATGGCCATTGGCTTCTAGGAAACAATTCATGTGAAAAAGCTGAACATTTTGTGATGATTTCAACAAGAACTAGTTAACAAAAAAACAAAAACATAGAAGGCTTTATTGAGTTAGTTAGGGCCTAGAACAAGGCATTTTTTTCAAAGATTGACTGAACTGGCTTAATGAATGAAGGATACAACGGTCTTCTGTTTAATTTTCTTTAAAAAAGGAGAATAACAAGGCATTGTATATTAGTAACTCTGCTGAAGCAAATGCTATTTTCAAGAATAACACTTTAAGTCCTGCTTTTACTGCATGGAAGCGGCTCTTGCATTTCAGTTTAAAGCAAGTACTTTTATCTACAGGCAAAGTCTATATTTTGCTTTAAAAATATAACTCTTAAACATAATTAAATTCCAGATTCAGCATTAACAAGACAGAGAAGATTTTTAATCACATTGTGGGATAATTGCTAAAGCTTTCTAAGTCCAAACAAGTAAGATTTGATATTGATGTGATTAAATATATTATATATGTGAATATGCAGAACAAGAAAGTGATATATTTTCCCACTTTGCTTTAGTAACATTCTTAGGCTGAACCTCATTGTTGTATCATACTTCAAACATTGACTGATTCTCTTTATTCACCCTACATATATTGTTTTGTATTTTGTGTATGTGTCAGGCACAGGACAAATGATAAGGCTTATTATAGTTATGACATGGTTATAGATGGGATTTAGCAGATTAAAAGCAGACAAAGCACATTAAAGGAGTTAAAGCAAGATCAGGAAACATTTTTTAGTAATTGAAATTACACATTTTTATTGTAATTTTGTAAGACTAAATAGTATTGTAACACATTATTGGCAACACCAATAAAAACTATTTTCTAACATGTCTAGAATTACTGACTAGTTCACAACTGCCCTTCAATCAAGACATCTAAAGTTTCTGTTAAAATATTTTTATTTTCTTTATAAGTATTTTGTTGTCGAATTATTTTTAGTACATCAGACTGAAGCTGTGACATAATGCATATAAACACGCAATGATGCTGACTTTTAGGAAAGGCTTCGTATTGAGTCTGAATCTTTATGCTGTAGATAGTCTCATTCCAGGCGTCTGTATTCTACCTCTCTGCACCAACCTTCCTTTCATTTATCCTCCTTAGTAGTAGTAGTAGATGTAGTTAGGGAAGTAAATATTGTGGGAAGAAATAGCCAGGGAATTGTTATGACTAGGCTTGTATAGGCCCTAGGGTTGATAGCGTAGTACCAACCTATAAACTTATGAACCTTAGTGGGATTATTGAAAACCTCTCCCAACACAACATTTAACAGGTCTATATCACATATTCTAAGTTTTATAACTTTGAACACGAAATGTACGAACCATTCTGTTTGAAGTTACAAAACTTCGACTATGAATTAAAAAAAAAAAAAGAAGGAAAAACAAAATAAACTGTTGTAAGCAGCCCATCGCACCCCCCACACCCCCTGCTACTTAAATATACCAACTCTGAGATTGCACCTCATTCAACAGAATGGAAACCACCCCTTACAGAGATTTTCATTGAAACGCTTGAACTTGTACAAATTCGAACTTATGGTCTCGACCATATAAGGCTCGAACTTGTACAAGTTCGACTATGTGATAGGAACCCCATTTAACCCATAAATAGCTCACTGGATTGGTAAAAGGCTGCCTGACAGAACCCTTACTTTTAAAAGCTGGTATTTGCTTGAGATAGAAAAGTGTGACCAGTGTTTTTCCAGAGAGCTCTGTCCTGTCTCCCCTCCTCTTTGGTATATATTTCTTTGACATAAAAGCTGATATCCAGAGACAATGGCTAACCAAGTTTACAAATTGTTGCAAACTAAGTGTGGTTATCAAATCTTATACTGATAATCAAATTGTCTGTCAAGGGCTGGAAAAACAACTGCTTATTGTATTAATAATGGGCATAACCTCAACATCAAGAAATACAGCAGTTTCCTTTAGTGAATTTAGTTTCATTACTGCTTATCATATACATAACATTCCACTTGTACAAAAGACTTTCCTTTGGCCAGCACATCTCTGTGGGAGTTATAAAATCCCCACCTTATACAACTTATCCTTTGTAGTATCTCATCAAGGTCCAAAGAATTTCTCTTTCTCTGTCTGTTACTAATTGTAGCTGACTCCTAGATTGACCCCTCAGACAGACACCACTGTTGTCCTACTTTACTCATCCCTTTTTAGGCCCATCATTGAATATAATGTAGCCTTGTCATGAACCTCACTAAATACTTCAACTATGTTAAGAGGTCTCAATATTTCTTCACTAAAAAGATTTTGAGGACCAATACCCTTAGCTGCTCAAATAGACTAAAAATCCTCTTTCTCTACTCAGTGTCATACAGACTCCTACATACTTACACACATACATACATACATGCATTCAAATATTTCAAGCACGGGCATTAATGCCCTTCTAGACTTGTTCCCATAATAAGTGTCCAGGTTGTTCTTAAAAATATCTAAACTAGTACTTGCTTTAATGTAACTTGCTAGCCTGCTGCATGCATCAGCTGCTCTCTAAGAGAACCAATTAGTACACTTCTCATTCCTATAGAATCTTCTACATAGGCTGTCAATGATTACTTTTTAATAACCCCAAACATTTCCAGAGGAAGTTGTCTCTAAATGCCCCATATACCTGAATAAGATCTCCTCTTAAATATCTACAAGAGAACTTGTACAAGTGTGATTAATTGTAACCAAAAATTTCATCAGTCCAATTGAAAATATGATACTTGCCATGCTCTATTTGTAAGCCATGCAGCTATCCATCTTACCAAGAGTACATCAATACCTAGTTGTTCTAATGATCCTGTCAAATGCTGAACTTGAATCTACATAAATTACATTACAGCATAATTTTTCATTCCTAGCTGTTATACTGTTACAGAACATCATGTTACAGGTGGTAATAGATCTATTTTAAACACATGTATGCTGATATTGTTTCAAGTCCCGACCTATCCAATTTTGACAATAACTTACCCATTATTACCTTTTCCGTTATTTTCCACAAACTGAAAGTAGACTCAAGGGTCTATATGACAATGGTTTAGTCCTATTCCCCTTTCCCTTAAAAACAGGGTTAAAGGAGAACCATACCCACAGACTGAAAAAAACATGTTTATTTCATCATATTTTGATTTTTCCTACATTTTAACACCACTTCTGGACTCTACATACTTTTTAAAATATATTTAAATGTAATTCCAGAGTCTGCCCACATGGGGTCTGGCATCTTGATTTTTTTAGTTTACGTCTAGGTATCCCACTATGCAGTGTTTGACTTTAAAATATTACATCATAGCTCCTAAGCTCCTCTCAATGCATTGATTTTATACGTGTTTATATTTTTTGTCTCTTAGCTTAATCAGGTAAGAACAAGACATTGCATGCCTAGATCTGATGTTACACATTTTTTTTTTTTTTTTTTTTTTTGTGTGAAGAAGTAATCCTTGCTTAGCATTCTGGGCTACCAATGACCCAGCACTCTCTGAACTGCTTCACCTAAAAAGAAGCAGCAGTAAGGCAAACACCTGTTCCTGAGTTCTAAACTTGTACTACCACATCCACACCACCAGATGGCATGATAGATACATAGTTTGAGGCATACCCTTTTTCCTGGATAGGCTGCTCTTACCTATCAACCTTTTAAGCAAGGCAGGATGACTGAATGGGTGATTGCAATTTTTTCACCAGTTACTTGCAGAGCCACCATTTCTTAGTGATGAGGCTGAGCTTCTGCTCAGTCTCCTTCGTAAGCTTAGTACAAACCTATCAGCCTACAGGCCTTAACACTTTGTTTGAACTGGCATGCAGCACTGGTTATTTGTGCAACGCTCTCATTATAGGTTCATAGGTTCATAGGTAAGTACTAGGCTATTTGCCCGAGGGCATCTATAAGCCTAGCCAGAATGTGTTAGCTTTCGCCACCCTCTTAGATTAGTTCCCTGTGCCTCGGTCCAGCAGAGACATTAGTTCCCTGTGCCTCTGTCCAGCAGAGTCACTGCAGTGATCCCCGGGGTAAATCTTTTGTTTCCCATCCACTCATTAAGGTTTCTCTTGAAGAGTGTTAGTGAAGGGCTCTGCCTAATGTAGATTGGAATCCAAAGCATGGGAGTCTCTGGGACAGTAATCTATCCCTCCAACATGTCCTATTTATCATTGTGGTGAGGTTTAGATCCCTAGAGCTTATGGCTCTTGGGGATTTGTTTTTTTTTTAGGTGGCGCATGTCCATCAATTCTGGGTTGAACATGGCCTTGTATGTCAGACAGAGATCACCTCTGAGTAAGCGGTATGCAAATGAGTACAACTGGAGCTTCTTCAGTCGGGCTGCATAGGGCATATGTTTGAGGCCAGTAATCCTCTTGGTGAGGTACTTCTGTGGTCTTTCCAGCTGTTGCAGGTGTCTTGTAAGGTACATCCCAAATGGGGCATTGTACTCTATGATGGGTCTGATGAGTGATGATTAGAGGGGCACAATAACCTCTTTTGTTCTAGATGCGAACCGTTTTGTGATTAGGTGGGCCACATAGAAGGATTTTCTAACCATCTTGGCAATATGATTATCAAAGGAGAGATTACTATCTACTTGGGTCCCCAGATCCCTTATTACATTTTCTGTATTTAGGTGACTACCACATATGTGGTAGTTCATGGGTACTTTGTTTTTTCCAAAGGGGATGACTATGCACTTTTTGGCATTTAGCTTGAGGCCATGATTTTGGCACCAGGTATCCGTCTCAGTGAGACCCTTCTGGAAGATGTCTGTATCAGCTGAAGAGTCAGTTATGGTCCCCAGTTTGCAGTCGTCTGCGAACTTGGTCAGCCATAGTCCTCCTGTGCTTGCCTGTACCTCTGAGAAGTATATACTGAACAGGAGGGGTCCCAGACTGAGCCCTGGGGATGCCAGTTGTAACTGGTTTAGAGTCGGACCTAGAGCCTGCAACTATCACCATGTGGGTTATATCCATGAGCCAATTGGCAACCCATCTTGTGACATAGGGGTTTATGTTCAGTCTGGTGAGCTTGTCTATAATACCAGAATGGGGAATGGTGTCAAAAGCATTTGCAAGGGCTAGGTAGGCTGTGTGGACCTCATTTCCCTCATCTAAAGCCTTGGTAACTATTTCAAAGAAGTCCACCAGGTTTAGGAGGCATGATCTGCCCTTAACAAAGGCAAACTGGGTAGGGTCCAATGTTTGAAGGTTCCCAATGTCTCTGTTAATGAATTCCATGATGATGCACTCCATAGCCTTGCAGACCAGGCTAGTCAGGCTTATAGGGTCCATTGTGGCTCCACCTTTGTGGATTGGGATAACTGTTGCTGTGTGCCACTCTATGGGTACATAGCCTGTAGAGAGGCTGAGTTTGAACAGTGTGTTTAGGTGAGGGGTTAGTTCATTTTGGAGCTCGTGTAAGACACAGCCTGGAACACAGTCTGGTCCCATTGAAGCTGTATTTTTGGCTTTGGATAGGGCTGTTTTAACCTGTGTGTCAGTGATTGCCGGGGTACTACATTCTTCTGGTATGGTTATGGGCCCTTTAGGGGGTGAGAGGGGGGTGAAGTTTGCATTAAACCTGTCTGCCAGAATGTTGGCAATATCAGTTGGTTCAGTGCATTTTGTGCCATTCTGCACCAACTCAGAGCATATCTGAGAGTTTCCACTTAGGTTCTGGGCTACATGATCAGAGAACTCTTCCATGTCTCTTTTCATGTAGTCCAGGGAGGTACGTCTCAGGTCATTCACACCAACATGGATAATGACACATTCATATTTGTACTTGTTCTGGAGTGACCTGAGTGCTTGTGTTATGTGGCGGAGCCTGGCACCCATCAGGCGTTATCAACTGTAACCTTCTCCTTGTCCAGCCTAGTTAGTGGGACATCAGTGTGCCTGACTATAGAGTCACCTATTACTAGTGTGTTGGGTATGTTATTTTGCCTTAAGGGCTTTGATTGCATGGCACACTGATTATGTGGAATATGTGTTTCATGGTTTGTGATGGGGTGTGGAGTTTGCTTGGGTGTCTGCTTTGGTGGTCTCTGTTGCTTTTGCAGATTTTTATTAAGAGCCTCTGAGTATGTTTTCGTGTATATATGTGTGTTATTTGCCGGTGTTGGTTTAGTAGGTCTATGTGAGACTGGTGGTGTGTTGCAAGTATTTTCCTTCTCCTCTTGACTGTCAGTTCCAGTCTTGGGTTGAGAGCAATATGCCTCCAGTTTGGCTGTATAATTGCATCTCTCACATATATTAGTGTTTGGTGGTAGGAGGAGAGGGTTGTTTGTGTACATGAAGCAGTTGTAACATTGCCTAAAAATGCCCAGATTCACCAGTTGGACTGAAGAGTACATCTTAAACTGCCCTTTGGACATGCTTGAATAGGTAAAGTGAGCTGTTTTACTGATTAGCTGGTAGGAACGAATAGAGAGCATTGTCCTTTTGGACAGTATAGGGGGTCTAGTGCTAGGGTTAATTAGTACTTGCTATGAGTTTTGAGCAAGTGCTGGGCTGTGAAATGAATAGTTTGAGTGCTTAAGTTGAAAGTTTGTCTAGTTCCAAGGGAAATATTGAATAGCAGACTTTGTGGAGCCAGGAATAGTTTAATCCTAGCTAACCAGTACTGCCCAGCGCTCAAAACCGCACAAATGCGTTTTTTATAGCAGGGAAATTAAAGAGATAGAAATTAGCCCAAAATGGCCAATAAACTACTAACTTCTGGGCTACAGCAAACAAGGCACACAAATTTCAGAAAGAAACAGATCAAATAAGCAGGCACAATAAGCCTTTAACCAGAAATTCCCAGCTCAGAAGGGCAGAATCTAGCCTCTCCTCCCACAAGAGTGCAGACTACAAACCTTCTTAATGTAAAATAACTGGCCTAAAGCCCAAGTGCTTAAACCAGAACTAATGCACTTTTAGAATAACAGACACTGAGCCTTCAATCAGAATTCCCAACTTAGAAGGATGTAAGCTACCTGTCCTGCTACAATAACGCAGTCCACAAACCTTCTTAATGTAAAACAGCTGATTTGAAGCCCAAGTGCTTATACCAAAAGGCTTAGAATAACAGTTACAATTTAATCAGGCTACTACCAAGCAGTAATAACTGCAGTAGAATAATACAATTTAAGAAGAAGCACAAGCAAAATAAAGTAATAAAGTGGGAAGAAACACAATTACAGTAAAAGCAGATGAATAAAGTTTTTTTTTATGTACATAACAATAAAAAACGAGCAAACTGATTTAAACAAATTACCCAATTAACCAGTAAAAAAACTCAAAACTGAGTGCTGTTCCAGCAGTCCTCAATCTGACAAGTTCTAACCGCACACTCCTGCCACTAGGGTGCAGGGGAACCTTCTCCAAAAAAGATGTTACACAAACAAAGCTAGATTCAGCAGGCCTGAATCTAGTCTATGCTACAGCAGACAAGGTGTACCAATATCAGAAAAACAGTTCAAATGAGCAGGCACAGTAAGCCTTTAACCAGAAATACCCAGCTCAGAAGGGTCGAATCTAGCCTCTCCTCCCACAAGAGTGCAGACCACAAACCTTCTTAATATCAAATTACTGGCCTGGAGTCCAAGTGCTTAAACCAGAACTAATACACGTTTCGAATAACAGACACTGAGCCTTCAGTCAGCAATTCCCAATGTAGAAGGATGCAAGCTACCTGTCCTGCCACAATACAGAATACCATTAAGCTAGTCATGAATTACCTCCCCTTCTAGCTCCCACCCAAGCCCACTTCTCCCCTGATTGTCCTTCCATTTTAACATCAGTTTTCCCTGATAGTGTGGCATGCCAGATACTATTCTCCCTCTGTCTTCTCTTTTCTTCTCTTTTGTAAAGGCATGTGACATTACCTAACTCTATTCTTTTTCTTCTACATTCCCCTCACTATTTTATAAATCAGTGTCTGTATGCTGGCAGGTTGCATTTGATGCTTGATACATCAGAAGGCTTTGTTTTTTTTCCCATTCCGTGTACTTGGATTAATAATCCAGCACAACATTAAAATGGTACAGTGCTCTTGAGGTGTTGTCCTTTTAGATAAGACATTAAACCTAGGTTCCATATGTCTGAGTTACTGGTATCTTAAGTGGATGTGAAAAGAATCTATGACACCTTCTGGAAAGAAGAGCAGGGGAATTTCTCTAGTGCCCTAGCTAAATTTCTCCCATCTATATAAACCTACATCTCTTCTCTCACAATAGATTACAAGCCTAGTATGACAAAATTGATTAACAAAAATAAATAAATAAATTATAACTGAATAGATATGTAAACAGATAGATGCGTAATAGACAGGTAGATAGATGCATACATACATACATAGACAGCATCTCCTTTGCATGCTTTCTACACTATAATTTCCTTTCATTCTATAACCACAAGAATTAGATGCAGTGTTACAGATCTGGCTTTGTCAGCGCAGTATGGAAAACATAAAAACATCTGCAGCCATTGAATCCACTCCTCTAGTTTTACAGTACAATATCTA